>NC_081181.1:171368685-171567529 GCF_029867415.1 Vicia villosa
GCAAGTCACCATAACCGACAATTCTTGAAGCATGTCTCCAAAGCTCACTCAAAAATAATAATCCTTGTTGAAACATAATGGACACCTAAATGTTGAGGCACGAGACTCTTGGCACTGTGAAATATCTGAGGTCAAGGCTCCCTCTTGAAGTCTGAGGCCAAGGCTCCCTCTTGAAGTCAACTACTCCCCTCAAAATCGCCAAAGCAACCTCTTGTTCAGTCTCTGAAGTCAATTTCTTTTAGATGCTAACTGGTATAAGCAGTACATGCTATATGTGTGCTAATGGCATAGCCCAGGTGAAAGTTGCAAAAGCAACGTGATAAATAAAGTATCACTGAAAAAACTATCCATTGAAAGAGGTGCTTAGGGAGAAAAACACAACTTTCGTAATCGATATATCTAAAAATATACAACAACTATCCGTACGTAAATTAGTCTACATTTAAAAAGAAAAGATTGAGGAAAACCTCTACAATGGCAACAAGAGAAGCAGCAATCATTGTGAAAATATCACCGGCGTTAAAAGAAGGGGTTCCCCATTGCAACTAATTCGGGAGACTTATCCTGCACAGATGTACAAAAACCTAATTAAAATGGTTACTAGCTATTGTAAGAGGTGCAAAACTATTAAGGACTGACCAACGAGCTGCAGTGATCAACCTAGACCGGTCAGTGCAGCAACTGAATTGAGTCAATTGTGGTTTTTATTATATGCACTAGCCGCGGTAAAAATTTCAGCAAATAGCCATGAAATTCCAATTGTAGCTATGATGGCAACGTGGTCGACGCCTTTTGATCCCATCTTTTGTGGAATGTACTGCAAGGAGATTCGATTACTGAAAGTTTCGTTAAATGATCAATTTAAAATGTTGAGCTATTTCAAAATGACAAAAGCAAATATCAAAGAATAACACGGTATATCCACAATTACAAATGGAATACCCACCAATGATATTAGGAACATACAGGTAGACAGATGATTTATTGGATCTTGGTGCAGGTTTTTTGGCCATTGAAGCTTCTTCTTATACTCTAAAGCTTTCCTATAAAGAATATGGAATTTCCAATCAAATGCTTACCTGCACAAATAATTTCCAGTAAAAAATCCAAGCTACACAGTCCCATCATATTTCATGCATATGTAAGAAAACCGATAACAAAAACACTCATCAACAGAGCATGTCAATAAGTGCTAAATTTATCAGCTATATTTGATAATTAAAAATACGATGCAAAAAGGTCATTGTAACATGGAATCTTTAAATTATCTAATGCTATGTCATCAATAGTACCTCTATGGCGCTCAATGGATATTTATCATTACCACAACAAGAGTACAATCGGAAGAGCCACTAACAAGAAGATACGGTGCATGATCACTCCAAGCAACTACTTGAACCTGTAAGATGAATAAGGAAATGTATCATTGGCTCAAATATTTAGAATAGTAATTAAAAAAAATACAACTCTTGCCTTGTCTAAGTTATGTTCCAGGGTAGTAGCACATGTTCCAGTGGCTATGTCCCAAATCTTTACTAGTATATTTAAAATAGTATAATTCACTAGAAGTAGTTTTGTTTGAAATATATTCTCTCGACGTGTATTGAATGAGCTTAATCATCATGTGAGTCATTAGAATTACAGTCTACACTTTAGACATATAAATGACATGATAAGCTCATAATATATGTAAGTTAAACATTAGATTATTATGAAAAAACAACCCATACAAAATGGAACAAAACAAAGGTGTAAGCAAATGTAAATATGTATTAATGTATTAATATATTCTATTCATTTTATACCCATTTTATACCAGCTCTAACACATACTGACAATTATTTTCACTCTGAATGCATTTAAGGAAATGTCAATCCTCATCGCCTCAGTTGAATTTTCTTTGGCCACAAATCCCGCAAACACATGATGGACAAATTCAGTCACCATCAGGGACATCCTATAAAGGAAAAATGAAGTCCAATTATTGGTGCGGAAGAATTAAACTGAAGTAAATATGAGAATAATAAATATACCATGTACTAGAATGAAAATGGTTAACCTACCTCCACACCAAGACACGTCGCCATGACAGAAGCACATGTTCTATCAGTCAACTTGCTTCAATGTGAAATTTAAAAAAGAAAGCCTAAAAGCAAATAAAATCAATATATGAATATCCCTGTTATTGAATACACATACCAAAATTACCGAACAAAATCCCGAAATTCAATTCAAACTCGTTCAAAATTACAACTAACGGTCAAAAGGAGCACACTCTAGGAACTTCATGATGAACAATGTTCAACTAGTTGAATTTGACGAAAATAATCGAAGGTAAAACCCTAGTTTTCTGTCTTTGATAAACGAATATCCCTGTAAGATAAAAGCAATCGAAGATTAAGAACATTTCGAAATAATTCATGAAACGAAATGATAACTGTATAAAATCAGTGACGACGAATTGCAACAAAATTCATTGACGAGAACAAGATTAGAAATGAAAGTACTATGTGTTGAAATGAGAGAAATCAGAGAAAAATTGAAAATAGGTAAGGATGATTGAATTACCAAAGAGAAAGAAGATGAAAATTGGTTGGTTTGTTGACGCTTTGGGAAGATCGCAGACGAATTTTCGATGTTAGGGTTTGAAATTTGGGGAAAATAAAATGGTTTCGAAACGGTGAAAATGGATGTTCTGTGTTTTGATTAAAAGATTAGATAGATCAATATATGTGGATGAGGGGGGTCTTAAACTTAGTTTGCAAAAATTTAAGTGTTAATTTTTTAATTAGTATGTAATTAGTAAAGTTAATTTTGACAGTGAAAAAAAAAAGTTAAGTTTTGTGTTTTTTTAGTGAAAATAATAATTTTATAATTTTTATTAAAATGTTATTTGTTCAAAATATAAAAAGTGTTAGAAAAAATTTATGGAAAAAGATATAGCTGTAGGTAAAAGTTATACAAGTGTAGGTAAATGTAACATCTAGTGACAAAAATCTAGACGTCACTAAATATGAGTGTCACAATCCTTTTTCTTGTAGTGACAATTTAATATGATTTTATAAATTTATAGAATTTTAAATATTTAAAACATATTAAATAAATATTAAAAGTAAATTAAAACACTATGCGGTATGCAACATAGCCTCTAATAATATTCCATTCTCAAAATAGAAAAATGCAAGCCTTGCAAGGTGAAGGAACACATATGTTAAAGGAACAGTAATTTACACACTTATTTAAATTCTTTCACAAAATAGCAACATATGTGTTCGTATCAGTACAATTTAGGATTTAGAATTAACTAAATTAACTAAATTCTTTCATGATTAAGAGGATTTAGAATTAACTAAATTGATATGGATTTTTAAATCTTAAATAAAAGCAATATACTTTCCACCGTTGTTGATACTCACTCACAAACTCCCACATTCATATAGAGTAGAATTATGACCAATCTTGTACTAGAACGACGTTTCTCATCATTTTAACCATGAAAAATTGAATTTTATACAAATAATTTAAAACCAATACTATTAGAATGTATATGGAGAAGAATACTGCTAAGACAACACCAAGTCCCACTGTGTGCGTATGTTGCTAACAAAAATAATAAAGAATTTAAATAAATGTGTAAATTATAGCTTTTTATTTATTTAAAAACATAAGAAAATATGAAAGAAGAATGTGCATTTATTATTTGGAAGAAGAAAGAGATAGTGAATAATTAAGAGAGAGAAATGTATAATTAAATATTCATCACATTCATCTAATTCAATCAAATATTAACTATTGGATTCATCAAGAGAGAGAAATTAATAGTCATATTAAATTCTTAACATTCTCTCTCTTGATGAATCAATGATTGATATTTGTTCCTCTCATCTCTCATTATAAAATGTTCTTACTTGATATGCTCCCTATATATATATATATATATATATATATATATATATATATATATATATATATATATATATATATATATATATATATATATATATATATATATATATAATATATATATATTATTATTATATATTATTATATTATTATTATATTATTATTATTATTATTATTATTATTATTATTACTCCCAAAAATACCCTTTAACTACTTCTATATTTTTGTAAAAAAAATAAACTTTTATATTTAATAGAAAAATTATATCAAAGTAACTACTTACCCACTAGAAAGAGAATAACCGAATCATATCTTAATAATAACTACTCTTTATAGTTATCATTCTGGAACCATTTTTCTTAAAAGCAACAATTTACAGCATGGTAAAATTAAAAGAAGTTATAAATGAGAGGTAGGTTAAAGGTTGAGCGGTTACTGTAATATTCTATGCCAATTTATGAATGAATGACATTTGAGACATAAAAAATCTTCTATTCATATTTGTTTTCACTCTCTCAATTTCTTATCTCCATGTATTCTTTTATCTCATGTTCCTTCCTATTTATCTGTTATTTATTTTTTTTTCATTGATAGTATGGAGGTTTGGAGAAATATAAAAGTCATGGATAGACATTGAAAGAAAAGGAACTACTATTTTCTCTATTTCAAATGTAGGTGTTTTTTTTTCCCAAGTTACATTTTTTTTGTATGGCAAGAATTTAATACAATTTAAAATTATCTTTCAATATACTCTTAAGTAAGATTTAATATTGCAATACACAACCAAATTTTAAATATCAGATCATATGATCAAATAGAAATATAAACTAAATACCTGTGGAGAACAACATCATCAATATCACCTCTACATATGTTTGAATCACTAAGACAACTCTCAACAGTTGACAAACATTCATTAAAGAAGTTATTTGCCAAATTTGATTTATAAGGAAATGAAATGATATGATAGTTTGTCCGTGCTTTTTATATAGATTTTCTAATATTAGTGACACATGTTAAAATACATGTATATGATATGAGTCTATATAATCATATCCGTTATATATATTAAAATATTATAAAATTTATCATATAAATAATTTAAATTAAAATCATAATTATATAAAAAAATACTCGACACTTTTGTTGTTTCCTCTTTTGTTCAATTGTTTTTGTATCCTATTTTATTGAGAGAGAGAGAGAGGGGGTAGACAGAGAGAGTCTTTTGCATTGTTAAATTGGCTGAGAGAGAGAGAGAGAGAGCCCTTGGCATTGTCAATTGGTCTTGAGAATGAGTGAGTGAGAGAGAGAGGAGAGAGAGAAATCGAAAGAGCCATTTGTATTGTTAAATTGGTCGTGTGTCTGTGTGTGAGAGAGAGAGAGAAGGATGGAGGGAGAGAGGGGGAGTTGGAGAGGGAAAGTGAAAAGGAGATGTAGAGGGGAAGGGAGAGGGAGGGAGAGGGAGGGAGAATGTGTGTGTGAGAGCGAGTGTTTGAGTGAGAGAGAGAGAGGGAGGGAGAGTGGGAGAGAGAGAGGGGGAAATAGACAGAGAGAGAGAGAGGGGGAGGAGGGGGAGAGGGAGAGTGAGTGAGTGAGTTAGGGAGAGAGATGGAGGGAGAAGGAGGGATAAAGAGCCCTTTGCATTGTTAAATTAGTCGTGAGGATTTCTTTTTTAGTTTTGATTACTGAGTCTACAGTAGTAGATTACTAAAACATATAAAAAGTTTAAATTTATGATCATTCTTCTATTTTTAATAATTGTAGCCAAATAATAATATTTTTAAAGGGATATATGTCAAAAACACCATAAAAGAAAAACACTTGTTAGCGTAATAACAAATGCGGACCGACGGACACGAGAGTTAAGTTAGTTTAGACAGATGTATCTTAGTTTAAACATATTTGATAATTAAAAATAAACGTGTGTAATTAACTCATCTTTAATACATATTTATTTGTTTCACTTTCAGATGATGTTATTATACAATTCTTTTTTTTTTTTTCATTTTTATCACAAAATTTATTTAATAAATTTTAACTAAAAATGGTTAAATGCACCTAAGGTGCATGTTACTAACACTTATTCTAAAAAATAAGTGAGTTTAAGTTAGCATCATTTATAGGTATTTGTTAAAATACATCTATTTATTTATTTTTTTAAAAAAGTGTGTTAGAAAATTATAATTAAAAATTTATTAAATATACATTCTAATGTGTATGTTGTTAAAATACCCCTTAAAACAACAAATGAGTGCATCCTACCAAAACTCAAAGGGATAAAATTGTAGGTAAATGATCGCCAAATTAAAAAGGCCATTTCAAATTATCCAAGTATTTTCAAACAATGCTTATGAGATTAAAGAAATGTCGCTTGATCGTCAAATTCTGAGAGTATACGACAAGTATCTAAGAGATATAAACCTATGCTACAGGAGGAGATTCGAATATATATATATATATATATATATATATATATATATATATATATATATATATATATATATATATATATATATATATATATATATATATATATATATATATATATATATATATATATATATATATATATATATATATATATATATATATATAGGGCATATCATATGAGAATGCCTTATTTATATGAGAATGTGAGAATGAATCTGAACCATTGAATTTTAAAATAAATGGTGGAGATTATGTGTGAATTTTTTTTTATCTCTCTTCAATCTTTTATATTAATAATGGAGGAGAGAGAAAAAAATATTCACACATAATCTCTACCATTTATTTTAAAATCGAATGATTCAGATTCATTCTCACATTCTCATATAAAAAATGCATTCTCATATGATATGCCCTATATATAAATACCACTTTTTCAAGTTAATTTTTAAAATAGTTCATAAGGATATATTTGTCATGATTTGATTAGATGAGCATATAAAAAATTATAGATCCATAAAAATTTGTTTATTTATATATTTAATATTTATTTCTTTTTTTGTGTAAAAAGCAAAAATTCTAATTCTAATATGTTATGCGAACACCTATATTAATTAACCATTAATATAAAGATTATTTTGGAGATTTTATTCTAGCACCACCATATTTTAACTCGGACACCTCTACATATTTTTATAATAGTTATATTTCTCTTGTCAAAACTTTATCAAAAGGTCTGAATGAAAAATTTGGTTAAACAAATAAATTTTTTTTGATAGTGTATACTAAAAATTCGGTATAGTGGATATTTTAAAATTTTGATATGTGGAGTTTCATCCAATTTTTTTAAAAGTACTTATGTTTACCAGATTTTTTGAATAAAGGTAAAAAAATCTGTGGAGTTTCATCCAATTTTTTTAAAAGTACTTATGTTTACCAGATTTTTTGAATACAGGTAAAAAAATCTGGTAGTTTGAAAGGTACTAGTTTTTTCAAAATCAACCTTTAGATACTAGATTTTTAGTAGATCTATTAAAATATTTATAGTGCAAATTGAAGGGTCAAGATTTTGCCGACAGTTTTGTACGTCGGCTGCAATTGCATCAGCCATTTTATATGATTTAGAATGAATATGAATTTGTATAAATAGGATCACGTGTTGTTAAGAAAAACATCTCACAATACCTCAGTTTTTATTTAAGGATGAAGTGTACTTCAATAGGGTGAAACCTCCTAAGATCTAAGTTAAATATATGTTACCCGACACTGAGAACAGATGGGTGAGTAAGATCGAGTTTCATGCAGACTGGATTGATACTGATGAAAAGGTTAAATACAATCTTATTGAGTTAAAGACCGATGCGGATTTGAAAGTTAAGTGGAGAACATATCACCGTAGGCTGACTAAGGGACCGATCGAGTTTAATACAACAATTTTTAGATATGAAGATGGCATGATAAAAATGTTGAAGCATCCAGAATCATATGGTAGTGTTTAGATTTTCTTATTTATTATTGTTTTGTTATGTTATGTAATTGTTTGTCCAAGTTATGTAACCGTTTGTCAAATGTTAAGTTATGTTCATCATGCAATAATGGAACTGTCAAAATGTTATCTAATAAAATGTGTTGTGCAAATGTATGATTAGTACCACACATAATATACAAATAATACAAAAATGAAAATAAGGTATAAATAGGTCCCCACGGGCTAAGTGTGCAGCATGCGATGCCAAGATATAAACCTCACCACCTGGATTTTCCAAAACCATGAAGTTATCCATAATGACTACTATCATCTACAAGCTCTAAGCATCATCCACACCATGTGAAGGTGGTGGAGGCACGTCATCCGAAGGTACCCGAACATGAGAAGGTCCAACAACATCTTCATGTTGTCCAGGTTGGACGATGTTAGAGTGTGATATAGTAAGGTACCACTCCAAGTACCCATCCACGTACACTCTGTAAGGAACTAAATATCCACTACACGATCTCCAGTGCCACAGGCAAAACCCAAAACATGACCAACAAACCATCTATCAATGCTGTTAGATGGAATAACAGGGACTGGTCGTGGGATGTCATGGACATATCCAAACTAGCACAAACACCTCTCAGGTAAGTATCTAGCCACTAAGGTCTCCCATCACAGATAACCAGAAAAGTGAAGTGTCTTCGAACTCCCAATGTACTTTATGGTCTGCGTATGATGTCCAAATGACATCGTCTACAGTCAGCGCATCAATCTCCCTTCTATACTCTGCAACACCTCCTGGGTGTGCATGCATGCCCCTCCATCTCTTAGTCGGTGTGACCTAGCAATTGTGTCATATGATCCTCTAATCCTCATTGAACAAATAAAACAAAAATATATAACCTACTGGATTTTTTTGTAAAAAATCGGTAAAAACCATGACAATTTCCATATATTTTTAAAAACCGTTAAAATGCATACACTTTACCGAATTTTTTGAAAAATACGATAAAACTATACACTTTTCTAGATTTTTTTTAAAAAAAATCCAATTAATATGCATGTATGTTTACCAGTTATTTCAAAAAATCTGGTATAATGTATACATTTTTAACGAATTTTTCAAAAAATCAGGTAAAGTGTATGCATTTTTCCCATTTTTTAAAAAAATCTATATAATTGCATGCAAAACATGTGTTTTTATCCGATATTTTTAAAAATGCGGTAAAAATGTATGATTTTTAACTAAATATCTGGTATAAACAGAAAAATACGATAAAAAGATATTTACTGGTCATAAATGCGGTAGTCTCTTTGAAAAATCTGATAACCACAACAGGTTTTCAAAAAATTCAAAATTTTCTAATATTTTTATTTAATAAATGCATAAGGTGTATGGGGGTGTCAGATCAAAGGGTGGGGTTGACAGGATAAAATCTCTTCATTTTGCTAATGCAAGAGAATTTTCAGGCCCACAATATTTCTATTATTAGGCCCAGAAGAGTTTACCTAGTTGGAAGTAGCAAATCTCTCATCAGCATAATCGACAAAAAATTGTCAATTGCATTTACAAAGTGAGTGTCTAAGAGATAGTTAACTTTTTTTTTACACAAACACTATCTTAGCTAACTTTTTTTTTTGGTATAAGATAGTTATACATTTAACACTTCAAATGTGTTTTGTCCTTTAATTATCTATTTTATACTTCTGAAATTTGTCTTTCTTTATGTTTATTTTCCCTCACTTTAAAATTATCTCGGCATAACTTTTGCAACATTTCCTTTAATCTAATTCGATTTTTTTTTTTAATAACAAATACATGTGTATGAAAGACAAAAATGCATGCATTTGTGAAATTAAAAACATTAATATTTGTGCTCTTATTAGATACTAGTAAAGGATCCGTGCGTCCGCACGGGTCACGTAAAGTCGGTATAAATATTAAATAAATATAATATCGTTATGGTTAAAGAATTATATTAAAATATATATTAATTAAGAGAAATAATTTCTTCAATAATTATTATCATATCAATATTAATTTAATTTATCAATCTGTAGTTGTTTTCGCGATAAATATAGAAGTTATATTAAGTAAAATTAAACTTTAAATAATGTATCAAAGCAAATAATTAAAATTTTGAATTACATTATATAATAAATATAAATCAATATATTTTTTTTCACACAATTAACAAATTGAGTTATATATGAATAGTGTGAAATTAATTATTACTCTTAAAAAGAGTTGATTATATTTAGTTCTGCATGCACACAAAAAAGACAGTTCAACAGTTTCCAAAATCTTTTGCACGTTTACCTACTAAAAGGAAGTCTAACAGGTAATGGACCTTTGAGTATATTAGGTGATAATAACCTATCAAAATTAGATTTCAGTATCAACGCACGAAAACTAAACCATCAGTGGGAAGAAAAATGGGTAGCTTCTCACAAGTTGCCAAAGCATGCAGGTGGTAGATCAATTTTTTTTAAATCCAATCTTTTTCTTTCGTTTTTTTCTATGGAATTTGACTTTGGTTGATGCTTGTTTCTTATTATGTAGATCTTTGAAATTTCTTGTTGTTGAAGATCGATTGGAACGATTCGCGATTAAACGGAAGATGGAGCAAAGATCCAAGCTTCTGCGTATGAGGTCGAAGTTGAAGAAAAAACGGATTACCAAGATGTGCAGTGAGTGGGCTTTACATGCAGGAAACAGTATTGCATGCGGCTGGGAAAGGGGGAGGAAGATTAAGAACATATCAAGGGTGTGGCAGAATGAGATGCTTGGAATCAAGTGGTCGGGAAAGCATCAGGCAATGAGAGCTGGTTTGGGGTTTGCTTTAGTTGAAGATGTTCAATTTGTAGCTGATGTTATGGGAAGTGTGGGACTGCAGATCAAACCCATAATGATAGAAATATCCAATTCAGTGTCTATTGGGAAGATCGGATTTGAAAATGAAAGGTATAACATTATTATTCAAAGGTTTTCGAAAAAACATGATATTAGGTTAGATGACTTTATTTCGATTTCACACATTAAGTCTATGTTTGTCTTCTGGATGACAGTGAATGGATGATATGGACAGAGTTGGTGAAGAAACTAAAAACAATGGTTAGGAATATCTCTGTTCACACAAAATCTAGTATAATATTGACATTAAATACTTTGTTTGTTCATCTGTATGTTTCTGGTAATTTTTTGAAATTATGATTGTTGTGTAATGCAGGTTTAAGTGAAGATGTATTGTTGAAGTGTTAATGGCTATACTGGATGAAGTAGTGGAAAGTTTTTGAAGAACAGCAGTTTGTTATGAATGATGTTGCTGGGTTTTTTTGTTTTAATTCTATGAAGTTTAATGTGATGTTTCAAACTTTTTTTATTTATTATTCATAGTTTCTATTTGGATTGTAACAGTTAATGGTTTGATAGCTACTTTATAATTTCAATATTACCATGTTATGATTTGCACTAATGCATGAAAATCAAAATGATCAGCATGGTTTACATTTAGTCTTATCTGCTGGTGTTATTATAATGTGGTTATGTTTCAGATTTCACTAATTTATGTAAGATATGTAAAGTTAATAGGAAAATGGAGAATATATGTATATATATGTCTTTTTGTTAACATGATGATGAGTTTGGATACATCTGTTAATAATATATTTGTTGAAAAATATACATAAGGATATCATTATATATAAGAAATATTGTAACATGATTTACAGTTCAATAAAATTGGTAATAATAAATTTTTTAAGAAAAATACATATGTATACCAAAAGATGTAAAAATTGAATTTTTTTTTGAAATATAATATTAAGTGTTTAAAATTATTAATAATATTTTGTATAAAAATAAGATCTGTAGGATATTTAAATTAGTCGGATCAATATTAATAGGAGTATTATTAGAATAAGATTAAATATTAAATAAATTTAACAATTTGGAAAATATCATAAATTTTATAATTTTATGACACGGTCCAATTTAAAATTCCAACAGTTAAGGCCCAACAATAAGTGTTTTGATATAATATTATTTTGAAATATAAATTTCATATTATCTTGAGTCATGGATTCCTAATTATTAAGTGAGTGGGAAAAAATAACTTGACAACTTTTGTTTGGAAAATTTATTCTAACGTGTATTTAATAATGTTAAAAAAATTAAATATGAAGTATTTAAAAACTAATATGTGACTTAATTTTTAATTATGATAAATTATGTTATAATTATTAAATGTGATGATAAAAAGTAATAGTTGATTTAAAAACAGTTGATAAAATATATTGATTGTCCCTAAAAAGTGGATTCTAATAAAAAGGCAGAATATAAATAAAAAAATATAGAAACTTTGTATTTTAAAACGCGGGAAAAAATAGTAAAGAGTAGGGGTGGGAATAGGCTGGGCCGAGCTAGGCTTTGCCAAGCCTGAGCCTGGCCTGCTGTAATATTCAAAGCCTAAGTCTGGCCTGTAGCCTATCATAGGCTTATTTTTTGGCCTGGGCCTGGCCTTTTTGAAGGCCTGATTAGCCTATTAGCCTACTTAAAAGCCTATTTCATTTGAACATTTGTAAATAAGTCATTCAACTCGTCTTTATATAGACTAACAAATTAAAAGATCAATGAGATTAAATGTTTGTTTGCATTAGTTTATTTGAGTTTACCTAGTAGCATAAATTTTGTGATATTATTTGTTTGAGAGAACTTATCGAAACAACTTATGACATTGTTCATAAGATTCTTTTCATCTTATTTTCATAATTTCTTCTAAATAACTAAAATTTATTTTTATATTTTTAATTCAAAGTAAAAAATATAATATAATAATAATAAAATTATTCGTATGTATTTAAATAGGTCGGCCTCTTAGGCTTAAAAGGCTTTTTATGTGGCCTGTGGCCTAGCCTTTTTAGCTAAATAGGCTTATAAAAAAGCCTAGGCCTTTTCTATTTATCTAAAAAGCCTGGCCTGACCTAGGCCTATGTAGGCTGGGCCGTAGGCCCCTGTTAGTCGGCCTGGCCTATTCCCACCCCTGGTAAAGAGGAAGTAATAAAAAAAACAAAGGAGAACTGAATATAAAAACACTGCATGGTATTGGTAAAGCAGCAAAAAAAGTCGTATATGCATGTACGTTTGAAGTTAACAGATAAAGATAACTTAAATGCATTTTTTAAGTTACATTACAAAGCGTTGTTTCCAAATGGTTTAGTAATTACTTTGGTTACACGGTGGATCATAGGTAACAGTTATGATTGATTGAGATAGGTGTCATTTATTGAAGACGTCTAGGGAAAATGAAGCGTGCAAAGTTGAGTCACAATATATTTCGGACTGTTCACATTACACCACTTCTCTCATTTTCATTCCTCTCTTTAGAAAAATACTGACATCACTTCTGGAGATAGCAAGAAATGACGACAATGAGGGGTGGAAGAAAGCCAACGCATGGGTGGATATCAGACGACGAAGAAGAACTCATCAGGTTATAAACATGAATTCCTGTTTAATTTCACTGTGTTGGGATTTTCTTCATGTCCGATCTATTTAGGTTTTAGGGTTTTTTGATTTCTGCTGCATGCTAAAATAGATTTGTGTAAGTTTTAGAAAATGATGTGAATGGAGTTTTTTTTTTTTACTATTTCACAGATCCTGTTTTCTGAATATTGTGAAACTTCGATTGAATCTTTATTTGACTGTTAGTGTTACTCTCTAAAGTATAAGAGTTTCGTTTTCATTCAAGAGTGTCATCTTATATATATTTTAAAGTTGTTAATCTTTCAATTCTTCGCTGATTTAAGTAAGACTTGGGGTTATTATTCTTTATTGGGCATTCATAATGTCCTAACGGACTTACAACTGTTCTTTCAATGAGGAGACAACAATGAATGAAATACAAAAACTCGTGGATGAGGTTGCAGAGGGTTCAGTAAAACAATCTTCTGCCAAGTCGGTTAGAAAAGGTAAAGCAAATTCAAAGAAATCTGTTACATTTGCAGAAACTTGCAAGAATGCCACTGCAGTTGTTCCAAATGTCAACAACACTGTTGTTCCTATGAGGAGTGTTAAGGTTGAAGAAGATGATGTCCCCCTTGTCTCTGGGAACGATAATGAACCAAGTAACAAAAACACTAAGAAGTCTAAAACTGTTGTTGATAAAACAGTTGGGAAGAAAGCAACTGTCCTTGAGAAGAGAACAAATAGCAAGACTCTGGGCAGGACTGCCAACAAAAAAGCTGTTAAAGATGGGAATGAGAAGAGAACAATGAAACTTGCGAAGAAGGGAAAAAATAACTCAAATGTTAGGATAAGAATGTTTGGGGGAAAGCCAACATACTGCCGGGATATTGCTATAAAGAATTCAAAAGTGAAAAAGGATAATGTCCAGGTAAGCATACTCAAAAACTTCCTCATATTTTAGTACTTTGCTGATCTCAATTGTTTATTCAATGAATCTTTGTGTTGTTGCAGCATTTCCCTAAGCAGATAACAATAGACTACTTGGCAAGTAATCAGAAGGAGGTAACTATTAGGGATTGTGACTTGTATCAACAATTCAAGTGTACTGTGAAGACGGCATACCGCAACGGGGTTCCAAGTCCGTCTGAGAAATACATGACTCAAGGATGGTACGCCTATGTGAAGGCCAAAGGGTTCAAGAAAGGTGACACACTAACATGTCAGTTGGCGCGACATGGTACTTTCATTTATGTTACAATGAAGAAGAAATGATGGTGCTTTGAAAAGTTGTGGAAGAAACTTGCTTACTGTTTTGTTGTTTAAGTAGTTTCAGTGACTAAACTCTTTTAATGTTTTGTATGTGGTGGCTACTGGTATAACTTGTTTAAATCTTGTTGTTTGATGACCTTATGGGTTGGAACTTTTTCTGCATTGCTGCATAACTCTATCAAAACTTTTTTGCTGGTATGCAAAATTTCTAATGGTTACTTCTTTTGGTCATCTTGATGTTCTACATAATAAATAGTTGCTCCTTTACATTGGCCATCATTATTGGCTCATGTGTGTTAGAATAATTTATTTATATGCATTATAAGAGCTAACTAAATATAGTAGTTATAAATTTTACATGAAAAGTTTTTTTAAGAAGTTTTTGTTCGATAAACGATTTACCATGTTAAAAACAAATTAGAGTTTATAAATAATACATATTATATAGTCAACTTGCATATATAGCAACTTCAATTTACGTAACAAAAAAATTCACACCAATATTTTTATTAAATTTACAAAGCGAAATATAGGCCCATATATATTTAAATTCCTGATTTATATATATATATATATATATATATATATATATATATATATATATATATATATATATATATATATATATATATATATATATATATATATGTAAAGGAATTTTGAAATAGTGAGCCAAAATAAATTTTGTCTAAATTGATATTTGTAAATGTATTATGGCAAATATTTTAGACTCATTGTTGAGTTTTAATTGCTATATATGGCCTGTATATAACATCTATGAACTACTTCAATAATAGATATAATTACTTTATGTAGTTAAGACTCGTTTACCTAATATTTTGGAAAATTGTACATATAAAATATGTAGGCCCATCACTGTTGTCTGGCCCAATTATACGGAGTATTACTATCTATATATAGAAAGTATTGTCATAATGCATCAAACTATTGTCTTATAAAATTTAATTTTGATATGGTGAAGTAGGGAGTTCCATTTGTCCCATCTCCATCAAGCAGGTAAGTATTGTTTGCATGCATCTGGTAATAAAAAAACTGGATTCCCTTGATTTCTCATCTCTTTGCTTAATAGCAGTGTTACTCTTTAAAATATATGTTTCAGGGATCCTGAGAGAGACAGTCTTGAATGGGCACGTAACATTAACAAAGAGTTTGAGGAAGATCAGGAAAAGATGTTTGGAACACTCATAAAAGATGGGTTTCTTACAGAGGCTGAATGCGTGGCTGATCACACCGGGGAGGTAAAGTGGAAATCTAATGTCACAGAAGCGAATATGCGAGGGCAAAATGCTCTGGTAAGTTCAAAACCCACTTATATCCACTGCTGTATATAGATCTATAGATCTCTGAGATTAATAAGTAGAAAGTTACAATGCAGAATATTCCAATAGAAATATCAAGGACATGTTTTCGTAAAGACCAAAATGCAATAAGGATGGTAGATCTTATTGACGGTAAGGGATATCACTGTCGTATTCTTAGGGCTGGAAGGAATGAGTATGAAAAACATATTGGAGTTGGATGGTACGATTTTGCAAAGTCAAAAAATCTTCAAGTTGGAGATTTCATGGAATTCTCCATGATTCCATTTTCAGATCTGATGTTTGTGTACTTAGGGAAAAAAAGTAGCTGATGAATATCTAAAGCTGTTAGTTGGAGCTTTAAATTTGTTGTTGATGGTACTTAGATTGTAATCATTGATGGTTCTGTAATGGATTTAAAACATAATATCAACATCAATGTTTGCCTTTGCTAATCTTTTAAGTGATGGTGTTTTGTAATCATTGATATTATGACAGCTAATATTCATCATTATTTTTCAATCCAGCTTTACAAATGAAATATGTTATCAGTATGCAAAGGTCATATCCAATCTTTAATTCATGACAGTTAATAAATTGTTTAAGTTGTAACCTAATTTTAGGCAACCGAGCACAAAATCTCTACCAATAACAACATTGCCATAGATATTGCAAACACATATAGACTACACATTTTCAAACACTTCTTTAAAGACCACATTTGTTGTGGTGGTTAATGGATGTTTCTCCTTATCATGGATCAAGATTTTAAGGCCTTTTCTGCTCTTTACTCTTGAAACTGCAACATAAAACTGGCCATGGCTGAACACGCTCCTCGGCAAATATATGCCAACATGATCCAACGACTGACCTTGAGATTTATTAATAGTCATAGCATAACAGACCGTTATAGGAAACTGTCTTCGTGTCATCCTGAATGGCCATGGCGTTTGCGTTGGAGTAATGTCCATTCGTGCAATATAAATGATACCGCCGATGTTCTTGCCTGAAATTATCTTGGCTTCAATAACATGATCATCCAATCTTGTAACGATTAGACGTGTTCCATTGCATAAACCTTCTGCTTGATCAATATTCCTGAGCAGCATGATTGGAGTATTTACTTTCAATCTGATCTTATGATTAGGAAGTCCCGACGTTCTCAATCCATTCAAAAACTCAGGAGTTAAAACATCAAAAGATTCATTGCCATCACCATCATGCGTATCGACTGAATCAGAGCTTAAGTATTCCTTTTCGTCCCCTGAAAATGGAGTGACTTTATATTATGATTTGTTAAAGTTGCAAGTGAAAAACTATTCGCATAAATGTTCACACAAAATTTAATATTACCTGGAAGATTGTCTAATACATAGTGATTTATTTCATCTACTATCTCAATTGTTCCAGCCAATACTGCCCTTGACTGCAGAAAAGCTACATTATTGAAGTTAGCTTCAAAATATGGATAAGTGTTTACGAATATTGCTCGAAGGGGATCATCAAAATTAGATATCAAAATATCTGCTGGAATATCAATATCAGCATAGCCATCGTTAGGTTCTGCTAGTTTTCCATCTCCAACTTTTAATATCCAATTTGAAAACTGTTCTAACTCGGATGCTGACGTAGTCGTCCCAGACTGCTGGAGCCTCATGTTTTTTGTAAGTTTCAAAACCTTACAATGATCCCAAATGTATGATGAATTGATAGTTGCATGAATTATATCTGAATGAATGCCTCTTGGAATAACCGGTAGGATCTGTCTGAAATCGCCACCAAACACAATTACCTTACCACCAAATATTTTATCTGATGACCTGGATCAGCCCATGATGTCTCTGAGGGTTTTATCCAAAGCTTCAAAACAAAATTTGTGACACATCGGAGCTTCATCCCAAATAATCAACTTTGATACTTTTAGCAAGTCCCCCCTGTCACTACCCTTGTTAATGTCACATATCGAAGATTCAAGTGTGGGAATTGGAATCTTAAATTTAGAGTGTGTCGTTCGACCACCGGGGAGCAACAGGGATGCAATACCTGAAGAGGCAACTAACAAGCATATTTGTCTTCTTACTCTTATGTAGGAAGCTAATGTTCTCCACATGTATGTTTTGCCTGTACCGCCGTATCCATACAGAAAGAATACGCCTCCGTTCTGGGTATCAACAGCCGTCAAGATTTGTTTGAAAACATCTCTTTGTTCATCTGAAATTAAGTGAACATATAATTTAGAAATATCATATTAGCAATATAAATTTGTAAGTAATTTGAAATTCTTCTGCCAAATTGATGTTATTATTATTTAGACCTGTGAGGTTATTATACAGCGTATTGAACTCTTGAAGTTATCCAGCAGGATTGTAGTTTCGCTCTTCATATATTAAATTATTTCCAAGCTCCTCAATTATGTAACCATGTGGTTTTGGCATTCCAGGGAAATCACTTAAACTCTTTCTACTTCGCCGAAGAAGTTTTTCAATTTCAATCAATGTTAAATTCAGAATTTCTTCATTTGTTAGCCGCAGACCTGTTAATAAACAATATAAACAAATGGATGGTAAATATTGGAACATAATTTCTATTTAAAAATTATTGATTCTGATCAAATTGAAAATTTACCTCTGTTGTTTGCAATCCTTTGCTGAGAATAAAGAATTCCATCAGATAACAGATGTCGAGTTTTACTCCATACATGCTTAGGCCTATTAATGCTACTTGACAATAACATGTGAACTAAAAGTAATCTCAAATAATGTCCAGAACCCCAATGAAATGCTTCTATTATTGCAGATATGAATTCTCGATCATCCCCAATAAATCCCATAGCAAAACATGCATCACGGAAAGTATCGTACTTAACATTGTTTACTGTCTTTATTTCATCATAGCTTTTCGGTCCTTTAACATGTGTTAGCATTATCCTGAGATAGTACAATTCCCCGGTAGTTGGAGGAACCCAAATTAGTCTTCCAATTGTGTATCCCTTTTGTCTGGGTTTCCACTCTCTCTTTTTTTTAACGTATACAAACTTCGAAACAAAATCGCTATACGTTAGTTGGCGCGCTTCGTCGTATTTCTTGTTGGCTTCAAACCAAGATGTAAACATTGACTCAGTAACGCTCTGTTTATCAAGGACTGTGGTAATAGGGCTGACATCAGTATAGAAAACAAAATTTTGTCCCTCAACATGAAAATGAAGTCTTTCTACAGCTGGTTTTCTTCCATGAATAGGAAAACCATAAATTCTCCAAGCAGCTTCACTTGGAGAAACGTACCTACAGTCAATATACTGCTTTATTTCATCAACGACGTCATGTTGTGAAACAGATCCATCTTCATTCATGACAATTGCAGCAGTTATTCTATCATATCCTTTGTTGATGTATTTGAACAAATATTTGACGGATGTGCTTTGATTGCACCATTCCATGTTAATATGAGCTCTGTACTTCAACAATAACTTTGAATTGTAGGGAACAACAAATCTGTTGTCAATCTCAATTCCATTCTTAGAAATTGTGTGTCCATTGTCCCTTCGTCTATAAAACGGATATCCATCTTGATCAACGATCGTATCACGTCTAAAGTCTTTAGGGAAGTATTTAGAGCATTTTCCTTCCTTCATACACGTAGAATTACGAAAAGCATTTCCGCAAGGTCCGTGTATCATGTGAGATTTGACCAAGTTATATAACTCTTCGTCAGTGTCTTTGTTTGGTATTTCTGCTGATATGATACGATCAATGTCAGCAGGTGTTGGATACTTGCTCGACGGATGAAGGAAAATTAATATGTGCGCATGGGGCAGGCCTCTTTTCTGGAACTCAATTGTGTACATATCTACAAATATAAAATTCAGGTATTGGTTTATAATATGACATTCAAAATGAATAAGGAAATTAAATCAATAAAAGTTAGAAATTACTTACACGCAAGAACCTTCCCCATGATACTCTTTTTGGTCAAATCGGACAGTAACGCATCAAATTTCAATTTGAAGATTCTTGTAATGAGATCCGGACGGTCGGACGCTTTCAGATTTGCAGAACTTAGTACACGTTGTATTTCCGGCCAATTGGGATTACATGTGAATGTAATAAACAAATCAGGAAATCCAACATAACTACAAATTGCCATGCCATCAAAGTATAACTGATCCATAAATCTACGGCTTCCAACATACGACGAAGGTAGGACAACTCTTTTCCCTGTAGCTGCACCACGTGTATGTCCATTTGTCCTAGCATCTGCAAGATGATCATATTTGCCTACTCGAAGTTTTGACTGATTTTTTCTTAACCATCGAAGTCTCTCAGATTCCATTATTGTAAAACCATCAACCAAAAACTGCTAGAAAAATCTCATTGACCTGAGAATTGTCTGTGCCTTGTTTTTTCTTGACTGAATCCTAAAGGCGAACCACTCTCCGATACCGTAGCCGTTGTCTCTGCATTACGAACCGTGTTAGAACCTTTATTGCGATGCCGTATGTTTGGTCTGTAACCATCTTCACCGTAAGGGAAAAGTAAAGGATATTGAAATCCCAAATAAGACGTATGATATTCATCTATTCTCTGAAGTTGGCCACATTGTTTTTGCATTATAATATCCCTTTTTCTGCAGTATCAACATCACCAACAATGAGAGCAGCAACTTCTGAAACTGTTGGTTGATTATATATTCTTCCATCAGTTTGGCGCTCAGAAATGAGACGTAGTTTTAAATCTGCCACTTTGCCTTCAGAAAGTCTATCCCTTGCCATATTAAAAGACTAAGCATGAACATTATGTTCATATAACATTGAAGACAAATTTTCCACTATATTACTATCTACTCCGCTCCTTGATATGCAAACATCCAACGTATAAAGTTCAGATTCTTGAAAATTGTAGAAACAAAATAATAAACAGTGATGACACAAAGACAGTTAAAGAAATAAACCTGAAACCATCAATTCTATTCTGAACTTCATGTTCAGTATCGAATATATAGAGTTGGGCAAAACAGGACTTTTCACCTGGCAATGGTAACATGCTACCTATACGATGACATGATTGACCTTGAATACGATAGTTAGGAGGACCTCTACCATTGTTAAATATGTTGTCCATTTTAGCACCAGGAGAAGTAAATGCGAACATCATATTGTAAATACGAATTTGTTGTTGAAATAGTTTTTATTCACTTTTGTTTTGGTCGAACAACAGGGTCTGCAATACGGGTGGTGGTTCTCTCAACAAAGGTATTTGAATCTTTCCTCCTCCACAACACATTGAGAACTTAGGATTAGCAGAATGTCGACACTTGTTCTTCCTTTCCAGATACCACATATTTGCACCACATTGCTGACACTCAAATGATGGGTCACCTAAATCGTAGTATTCTCCTAAATGAATATGTACAATTGTTAGCTAAAATACATAATGAATCATGAAATTTGAAAGAAAGAAACATATTTATAAAATAATCTACAACCTGAATTGTGAAAATCTATTTCTTCAATGTCAGTGTCGAAACTTACGTCATGCTCATCCATTGAATAGTTAGAAACTGAACTGCAGACTACAAAAACATAGTAAAAAATATTTCGCAAATATTATGTCCTTATATATTGGTGAAATGTTTAAATATTAAATGTCGGTTAATGATCAAATTAAAACATGTTACTTACTATCTGAAGAATTACCGGAACCTGCATCACCTTCACTGTCATCTTGGAAAAGTTCGTTGATATTGGAATCTGGATTTGGTGTATGGCTTGAAGATGTTGTCGCACCACGCATAAAATCATTATCAAATCTCCTTCCTAGGTTAACTCCTAAATTGTTAATGTTCCTTACAGAAACAACTCTTGGGTGTTTTTTTGTTAATGAGCTTGGCAATGTATTCAAAGTTGATTTACTATGAGTTTTCTGCTTTGTATTTCGATGAGTTATGCTGGAACTTAGAATATTTGGAGAAATAGAAGATAGTGGCAATCTGATATGTGAAGATATAGGATCAGTAGGAGGTTGAGTTTGATCTGCATTTTCTTTGTTCATTGCCGCCAATCTCTTGGCTCTCTTAGCTCCAAGCACACTTTTTCTATGCTGTCTAGCATCAAAGTGCCTTTTTCTTCTGAGAACATTTTTGAAGTGATCATGCTGAACACTTTTTTTATTTTCCATGCTTTTTTACTTTGATTTTACCATCATTTTGCAAACTATGGCTGAATAATGAGGCAAGCAGCAAATATATGGACAAAAACTCCCTCCAAACTTTTTATATGGAGGGAAGCAGCTGAATATGAAAGGTTGTATGTTAATTAATATTTTTTGGACAACTTCAAAATCTTGTGAAGTAATCATTAAAATAAGCTAACCATTAATTTCCAAGCAACCATAATTATGTAAAGCGTGCAAAGGCAATAAGAACAAAATCGATGCATCGGTAAATGACTACATGCACACATAAGATAATAATTTAATGCAAGTTACAGGTAATAGGTTAGGTAGGTATGAAGGTTGACATCATGCTGGTGCAATATTCAAGAGTCCCATTAAAAAAATTGATAAATATACTTCATTAGTATTTATTTACACCATGCATGCTGTTTGCAGATTTTGTTGATCAATTTACCAATGTTGGTTAAGATGAATCTGTTGAAAAATGTCTTTATTTTTATCTTATTAAAATTCTGATGCTTGAAATATCAGTAGTGAACTTTTACTGCATTAACTGACTGTAAAAATGAAACATAAAAATATGGTTTATTACAAAAATTAATCTGCAACTAAGAAGAATTCTGCTATACAATATATTAATCAACAATTTATTTTCACATGAAGGTTAATATTCAATTAAGCCAAATTAATATGCAGTATTAAGACAATTAACCTACAAGTAAGAAGAAATATCATATACAGTGATTCATTCAAACTTTTTTTCAATTGATATGGATCGTTTGTATACTCGGGCAATATTATATGCAGTATTAAACAAAAATGACAGTTAATCTATTTAGCATAGCCAGATGAAAATATTACAAAAAAGTAACAGTTTCCATAAATTAAAACAAAAACCAAGTCAGCATTCATAGATAATGCACAGCAAATAACTCTTGTCTCTTGTTCAATAAAAGTAAAATAACAGGAAACAAATAACTCTAAAATAATATCAATGTTGGCATATAAACTGGTTCATAGGAGTCTTCAGACATTTGATTCAATCTTCACTTTCTTTGAAGGTTTTGTTCCTGAAAGTTTAGTAGTTCCATAAGGTTGACATTCAGAATCTCCAGCATCAAGAGTAACGGGACTTCCTTTAGATGGAGTATTGGTCACAACTTTATCAGGATCATTTTCTCCGTATGCAGACAATGACTCCTGGAATAAAAAAAATAACAGTAAGTACTAAGAAAATGATGTCATTTACTTCTTATTTTTCAGGCAACATTAACATACAATGGAATCATCGACACGATCAACGACTAGGTTTTGGGTTAAAGGTTTGCTATCCCCCTGCAGATCAGACATTGAGATGAAGATTAAGATACAAATATTCATAAAAGTCCTATGTATATGTTCACACAAAAAATGCCCTACTTCATTAGTAATATAATCTTTCTCAATCTCCTTGACAAATTCTTCATCATAAGAAAGTTTCCAAACAGATGCTTGGCCAAATGTTGGCTGAACTTTAGCCCTGAATGCCATTTTTTTTACCAAGAAGCATGTCAAGTTCATCGAGATATATCATAGGGTCGTCGTCACCTTCCTACACATTAAATTTAATGTAAGTACAACACTTATACAAATAAATATTATAATAGATAATGAATTAAACTTAACCTCAAGCATTGCTTTATAAATACTATCAGCAGACTTTCCAATAATGTCGGCACAGTCAGTGTCCCAAAACACAAAGCGAAATTTTGATTCACCACATATATGTCAACTCGATACCTTTTAGAAAAATGCATAGCAAAAAACTATTAGAACTTTAAAAATATTGAAGAATGGCAAATGAATTAAACTAAAGAACAATTGAAAAATACAACCTTGGTATGGCATGTTCTACATTCTGACCACATGAACATTTGTATGGATTTTTCACATCAGATGCCTTTAAAGAACATTTAGTACATCCATAATAAAACCAACCATGTTTTGAGACAAAAAACTTTTGAGTTGTTCCAACAGTAACACATAACATGTCCTAAGATACAATAAGTTAAATATTAATATATGCAACAATCTAACATAAAATCATCTATATTCCAAGTTAAATATTAATATATGCAACAGTCTAACATAAAATCATCTATATAAAACAATATTGAGCTTACTTTTTGAAATTTTCCATAACCACTTACCTGTTTCACCTTGCAGAGGTCACTCAGAGATATACATTTGGCCTTATGGACGAAACTTTCAACTGGGGTGAATTGAGAGGCACCAGACCAAAGAGACACACCCTTTGAAGACTGCGAAGGCTTTTCAGTCTGCTCATTTGCAGGTAACCTGCAACATTGTACCAAAATTAATGTAAAGGATAATAATTTTTAAGGGAACTTATTATACTGGAAGAAGATAACAATTTGTATCTACTTTGATAAATACTCAGTTATCTCTGGAATGTCTTCGTTAATAAGCTATTTAGATCCACTCCATCCATTTGAGACTGAAATAGATAAAAATTAAAGTATCAAATTAACTACAGACAGATATCACAGCTTAATAATAGGATTTTGTTGATACACACCTTGTGATTCCTTTATCATTACATGAGTTAGTACAATTACAATAGCACCACTGTTTTTTTCATCATGGTAGAAATCCAAAAAATTTGTTCCGTAGCTCTCCCATAATGTGCAGTTAACGATGACACCTCTGTAGAAACAAATATAAAAAGATCAATATGATAATAATCGTCTACTTAAATAGAAGAAATTTGAAATCTGATAAGTTACTTCAAGTCTTTAAGACTCAATGAAACAAATGACTTTTTTCCAGAATTGTTATATTGAAAATTGTTGATTTCCTGAACTACACCAATAATATCTACAAAACAGAGTGAAAGAGTAAGTTAAAATCAACTTCTGTAATAATATAATAAATTGTAGTAGGAAGAAAATAAATGACCTAATATATTTACCTTCGAGTCAGTTCATCTCACTATTGCCTCCAAGAATATCAGTAAAGTCTTTGAAAAAAAATCTTTTGGGAGGAAGGTTCTGAATATCAACTTCCTTCACAGTCGTACCACCAATAAACACAAACTTCTTGTCATGATCACAAAGCTTCCACTGAAAATCGTTATCATAAACAGTTCCATTGTTGATTATGCAAGACATGTTTTCACGTATTCGTTCTTTCCATTTCGGTGTATGGTCAGAACGAATCAAAACTTGTATCCTATCACCCTGTTCATGACAAACAACAACAATATCATAACTGAAAAATATAATAAGCTACGAAACGATTTGAGAGAATACGAAGCATTACCAATGCGTCCATTATAACCATCTCCATATGCTCATTACCCTTGCTGTTGATAACACTCCATAGATCAACAACTCGAACGGCCAATCTCCAAGTTTCCTTTGAATCGTTAACATCCTTAATGGGGGTAAATTTTCGACTCATGTTCTGTTTAGAAACAAAATAGAAGACAAAAAATATCAGTATTCAGTTAAAGAGATGAAGAACGGAAATGGGGGAAGGAGAAACGAAAAATACCGGTCAAGTGTTGATTGAAAAAGGCAAGTGGAAGGTGGAAGAGTTTATACATGCAAGGTGGAAGAGTTTGTACGAATATATAGCTCTATAGTGAAAAAAAAATGAAAGGGTAGGGTTTATTTAATATGAATGTTCAATGTAATGAGAGCATAGAACGTAGTGCAGCTTTTTTCATATTCCAATAAAGAAGTTTTGCATTAAATTAGTTGTTGAAATGTAATCATGATTAGATGTGTAATTACTCTCAGGGGTATGTAAAACCATCTTAAATTGATTGTGATTAGGATAATCAAGGAATTTTGGTGGTAATCGATTTTTATATATTAAAGTAGATATCTAAACAGCTGTATCCATTATTGTTCAATGCCCTTAAACTAACTAAGAAATCATAAAAAATATAAATAATTCAAATTCAATTACGACAAAATTAAAATGTTTCAAATATCTTTAATCATCAAATTACAAACATAACTATTCCCATAATAATTAAAAAAATAATATTAATTTATTAAATAAAATATGACCTAATCAATATAATTAGAGTCATTTCTAAGATTTTAATTTTTTATTAAATTTCTTTTTTCCAAATAAAATTATATCATTCATAAAATTGATATTGATTCTCGAAATGTTAACCATATGATATGGTTAACCAAAAAAAGTCACCAAAAATTGATATGATTAACCAAAAAAAGTCACCAAAAATGATATGATTATATTCCTTATAATTTTTTTTCCAAATATGATTATATTAAACAAAAGAAAATTTAATGAATTAAATGGGCCTCACATCCGGAGTGGATTGAACTTGAATATGTAAGGATGTTTTTTAATTGAGAAATCTACGTGCCATCCCCCAATTAGACATGTCACCCCCATAGGATATACTTTTACCATTATACTCTTGTTTAAAGTTATTAATTTTCAAAAAATTAGCGTTTTTTTTTTATCAGAAATTTGGGGGGTGTACCGTAAATTTCGAAAATTTCCTAATTTTTTAAAATTTCTATGAGTTTTACCAGAAATTTCAAAAATATACCGGAAATTTTGAAAAAATTACCGAAATTTTCGGTATTTTTATAAAAAAAAATAAAAAATTGGACAACCATAAATTTGAAATTGGACTACAAAAAAAATATACCAAAAATTTCATTTTTCACCCCACTAACTTGTTCAAGGGTAATTTTAGAATATCAAAATGTGGGGGTGGTATGTATATTTCTCTTTTTAATTCAAACAATATTTTTGGTGACTTTTGCATTTTTTTTTTGCAATGATGTGGGTTGCTTGATTGTTTAACTACTAGAGGAAAAAAAACTCATTTTCTTCATTTTCATCATCTTCCTCCGTATATTGTTTCCAACAATTCATTAAGGAGTTATAGGATTCCCATTTTTGTTCAGCATCCTAGTCAATCCTTGACTATCATTTTCGAACATCAAATCCAAAAAAACAACAATCAATCGCAATTTTAATGGCTTTTTTTAAAGCCATCGTTTCCTACACTATAGGGTCATCGTCTTCCTTTATGAACTTCGTGCAAGTCGTTATGATTTCTCACTCGTCGTTCTTGAAATAACTCAAAGGCCCCATTTTCCTTTCGTATCCGGACATGCATCAATGTTACATTTAATCCAAACTAGATAAGGAGGTTCCCACTTGGTGTTGGAGTTGTTGTTGATTTTGTTCGCGATTTGAGAGGAGTTGGCCTCGGCCTCTTCCTTCCTAAGATTGTTCACTTTGCATGGTTTCGGACTTTGTATGTGACTCTATAATCTAACTTATATCATTTTCTGAGTTATTTCTACCATTATCTTTTGTGTTTCTAATCATTTCCTTCATGTTATTGTGTGAGGAGTCTTTACGGTTTTCACATCTTCAATAGGGATTCTTGTTGGGCTCGTCCTTGTTCTTTTCTTTGGAAAAATAATCTTTATTCTGAGTTTTTCCTTTGTTCCTCATTTTTAGTATATCAAATTTCTAACAATTTTTTGTTTGTTAATAATTCTCTCTTGCACGTCTTTGTTAGCTAGGTGATCGTTCACTTTCGAATGAGTATCTTCATTTTTGTGTTGTTTTCTTTTAGACATGTTTTTCATTCATGTCTTCATAAAGGTGTTTATTTTCCTGGGTTTCCTTGTAAATATTTACAATCCCCTTATTTTGATTAATATTCATGCCTTTATCAAGTTGATTGTTCTTTGTTTTGTTTTACATGTACCTTGAGTTACATCTCGTTGTTGGACTTTAGAGTTTTGTTATCTTTCATGTATTTGTGTTGTTGATCTTTGTATTGGTGTAGAACTTTTTATTTCTAGATATTGTCGTTGTGTTATCCTCCAGGTGATTATTATTGAATTCCATATTACCTTCATCTTCATTGTTTATATTTGCTTTGTTGATTTATTTTTTTCTCATGCAAGCATCTTTATTGATGTTACTGTATTCCTTCTAGTTGTTCTAAATGATAAAGTTTGTCTTCAGGTTGTTGTAAGGTAGGTCTATAACACCATCGTTATTTTTATTTTTGTTTTCTTGTTTGATTGGTTTGTTGGGCTTGACATAGTTGTTGAATTGAGGTTAGTTGAGACCCAAACCAGACTTGTAATGCCCATATGCAGTTCATAAAATAGTGGTCGATGGAATCTATTTTAGAGTTACATCTAGGGCATAAAGGGTCAGATGTAATGCCTTTTTTAGAAAGATTTTCTTTAGTAGGAATGATGTTGTTAATTATTCTCCATGTGAGCATTTTTTGGTGTAGTTTGAGATTTTCATATCTTATTCCGAACCATTTTATTTTTCTTCCTATATGAACTTTCTATATCATCATCTTTTTGCCAATTCTTGATGCAAAGGTACCCTGTTTTCATAGTGTAATGACCATTGTTAGAGGTCATCCAACTAGAAAAGTCATATTTCTCTCTGTTAATTAAGGGAATTTGTAGGATTGCCTCCCTGTTAGTAGGAAGGAAAAGATTATTCTTAATGTTAAGATTCCAACAATTGTTTTCCTCTTAAATGAGGTCCTTGACTTCATTTATCCTTGTTTCCAATGGTTTACATGTTAGGAGTTCAAATCCACACTTATTTAGAATCCAAATGCCGTTCCAAACATTGATTTTATCACTTTTTCCTACATACCAACAAATTCCTTTCTTTTATGATCCATCTGTTGTGTTGGAAGCTTCTTCAAGTATAGCTAGGATTGTTTCCCCTTTTTACCTGCAGAAAGTCACACTTATGGTAGTTTTCGCTTTTAGGACTCTGGCCACCAGAGTGTTAGGATTATCGTGAATTCTTCAACTTTCTTAGCAAGAAAGGCTTCAATAAAATATCTAATGGATTAGAAACTCAAGTCTCCTTCATTTTTTCGTATGCATATATCAAACCATTTCATCCACTGAATTTTCTTGTCTTTATCGTTATCATCCCGTCAAAACATACATCTTCATGCAAATGGATTTAGGGATAAAAATGAGGTCATCATGTAGGTGGGGATGACTTGTGCAGCTACTTTAATAAGGGTAGCACGACCAACATGTGATAGTTTATGTCTTTTCCACTCCCTTGAGTCTTTGTCTAACTTTGTCAATAATGAAATTGAGAGTCTCGACTTTAAAGGGGCCGATTTAGGTAAGGAGCCTAAGATAGGTTTGAATACTATTGATGAGGATGTTGATCTAATTATTAAACTTCTCATTCTTGTTAGAAGCTACATTTTTTTTACTGAACATCATCTTAAATTTTTGAAAGTTAATATTTTGACTTGAAGCCTCTTGGTATATATTTAAGATATTGAGTAAGATATTTGCTTCTTATTCCCCAGCCTTATAGAATATCAAGTTATCATCTTTAAAGAAAGGATGAGTGATGTTAAGGGCATTTCTAACAATAGAAATACCATTAATTTGGTTATTATTTTGAGCTAAGTTTAACATGTTAGGTAAACATCAGCACAAATGAAAAACATATAAGGGGATTGAGAGTCTCCTTGTTTGATACTTATAATATGCATAAAAGGATCGGTAGGATAACACTACTATAAATAATATATTTTATGACAAAGTTTTCACTTCACCCAACAAAAAACTCAGGCTTTAATTTAGGGCGGGCCACATTTTAATTTTTAGTAGAAAAAAAGTGCAATCTATTCCCTAGGCTGATACACATAACCGAAGGAAAAACTAACTAAAGGACATACTTAGAATCCCAACAACTATAGTTTATAATTTTATTTCTTTTATAATGGAACCATTCTTTTTTATTTGAATATTATCTCATCTATTCCTCGGTTAGACTACCAACTAAGGAGAGAGATAACTCAGTTTTGTCTATAAGAACATTCGTTCATTATGTTTTTCCCTAATCTAACTCGTCTGGTGTCGCTCCACATAAAGACTTCTATGTAAAACATTGTTGATCAAGAGAAAAACATTTAATGTAACGACTCTCAATTAATGACATCTCGTGAAGATTCTTCATTTGCTTCGGTTAACAGACATCCTAAAAGTATTCACGGCTAAGCACTCATTCTACGGTATGAACAAGGGTTTTAGAGGTAATTGTTCTAGGTCGTCTGTAAGACCCATGACAAAATCCCCAAGAGCGAATTCCAAGTAGAAAGATGCACGAAACAAGTAAACATACACTTCGTCCGTGAATATATCAATCACTGTCAAATTCAATCAGATAGTTGTTCGTACACAGTGTTTTATCTCGCGCGAACGATTTCAAATTCATTCTCACCCACATATTACTTCTCATTTTTTTTACTAATTTAAGCGTTGGAGTGCTAACTTTGTAGATCTTTCCTTCTCCATAACATCGAGAGTATTGTTCCACCGTAGTGTGAGACAACTCTACTATTTCATCTTCTATTTTCCATCTAACAGAACAACTCTTGATCATTAAAATAATACAAATATATTTAATAACAAACTTTAATTATAAATTATTAAGTAGAATAACTAAAGAGAATTATTCTTGAACTACGTTGAATATATATATATATATATATATATATATATATATATATATATATATATATATATATATATATATATATATATATATATATATATATATATACACACACACACATACCATTCTAGAAATATATTGGTGTAAGCATATACCGACAGCTAGCGCCCACGGTTTTTGATTAGGGTGAAATTCTTGCACAGGTTATTTTCCAAAAAGCATGGAGGCTGGAGCAAGTTCCTAGTAGTGGAGATATACTATGCTGTAATTCTTGAGGGTGACAAAAAGTGTCCTACTTTACCAACGTTTGAAACTTCGACAAATATTTCTTACTTTACCTATTTTCTTTTCATTCTTATCTTATCCATCATAGTATTAACTAGTGGGTGTTGATTTCATTAATTTATTATCATCCATTTAATCTATCCAAGCATATATTAAAACAAAACAGAATTAGATTCCATTTATAATTAACATGGAAAATTCGTCTATTTATTCTGTTAATTTATTAGATCATTTTAAGTAAATTTATAATATTCTTATAATAATAATAATAATAATAATAATAATAATAATAATAAGTAATATTTTAACTAAAAAGCATTTGTTTAAGATGATAAGAAATTTCGTCTATATTTTTAAATTCAAAATCAGTCATAATCACAATATATATAGTCACAACAGTAGAAGATGATTATTTACTAAATGGTTGATTATGATTAGGATTGGAAATGAGTCGAGTCGAACTCGCCTCAGTTTAATTCGATTTGTTAAGAACTGGCCGAGTTCGAGTTCGTGACAAACTTTTTTTCCAGCTCAAACTCGACTCGTTACGAATTGGTTGAGTTCGAGTTCGAGTTTGAATTCATCACGAACTTTTTCTCAGCTCAAACTCGACTTGTTAAAAGTTCACGAACATCTCGGTTCAACTCGTTAGGTTTATCTCGTTTATTTTACGGACTTAAAAATAATTTTTTAAAGTTTATATATATATATATATATATATATATATATATATATATATATATATAAAATAAAAGTTATAAGATTAGAAATACGATGTTAATTTTATTTGTAGAAATATTTTGCTCACTTGAGAATATAAATTATCATTTTAAACTGTTAGATTAAAAGAAAATATGATACTTAAATTTAGAGCAAATTTTTAAATTTACTCTTAAAGACAATATAATATAACTCATATATAATTGAATTGACTCATGAATCTAACGGGTCGGACTATGTATAGTTTAAGTTCAGCTCATTTAATTAACGAATTTAGTTTTTAGCTCATATTCAGCTCATTTGGTTCATGAACCTAATTTAACGATTTAATTTACGAATCGAAATTTCGAATTATTTTCGAGTTAGTTTGATTTATTGTTAGCCCTAATTATGATGATGGATATTAGTCCAGAATTATAACTCCAATGAAAGTTTTAAACAAATTTCTTTAATACTATATTTCCTCTTCCATAAAATTCACATGACAGGTATGTTTTAAATAAATGTCTTTAACACTATATTTCCTTTGTATAATGTTTAAGGAAACTTTAATCCTATCTTTTAAGCAAAATGGCTATGGCATCTCCTTAATGAAGAAGAATACCAACATGTATTTTCTCTAGTCTTTAGATTTTATTTAATTTCTCAACATTGCCTCTTTAAGTCAATCTTTTAAACATAAATTAAAGTATCTTCTTCAAATCGTAAAATATACTGGTAAGTTTTGTAAATATGTATGCAATTTGTTTTTAATAAACAATAATTAATTATCTTTTTTTTTTTTACAACTAATCTCAAATCTTTTGAAATTAAATATTAATATATTTGGAACGTTTATAAAAAAAAAAAAATACTTAGTAAAATAGACAACTTGTAATTTAAGTATATCTTTGAAGAACTACTCTACTTCTAATGCATTATTTCTAAAATTCTTCTTATTCACTAATTTGAGTATCACAACCGGTTGTTATTGTATATTTTGCTTTAATGGTAGAAAGCGTGAAAACATGTTGTTTCTTCGAAGATAATAAAATTACATTATTGCCCAAGTGAAATGTGTTCCCTAACATGTTTTTTATTGTTTCAAACTCAATCACTATTTATGAGTCCAAAAAACTCCACATAAGTTTACCTTTGACATAACAAATAATTTTGTTATCTCCTTGCAAATGGATAACACACGGTCCTTGCGTGAACTTGCTAAACAAAATCAGCTCCATATACTATATGCGATATAGAGAAATAAAAATTCTATTTTATTGTTTAACAACCTCAATACCTACCAAGGAAATCTAACATTAGGTCCAAATTTGTCATTTTAAAATAACTTATCATACCCTCTCTAAAATTTGAAGCCATCCTCTAATTATTGTCCATATAAATAAGATTATCAACATATATCAAACAATACAAACATCTCTAGATTGACAAATTTAATATATAAAGTGCGCTCAAATGAAAATATACAAAAACCATGCTATATAAAATTAGAATAGGTATTTTTTATACTAAACTCTTGGTGTCTACTTTAAGCCATATAAATATTTCTGCAATTCATAGATTTTATCTTTGTTTTCTCTGATGACATATCTTATAGGATGCTCAACATATACTTTTTTTTTCCTTCAAATTACCATTAAGAATACTCAATATTTATACTATCCTTCTAATTATTATTTAATCAATAATACTCATATTTAATTTTACGAGATACATTTAAAATATTTATTAATTAATTCAATTATATAAATGGAAATAAGTTATAAATATTTTTATAAACAGGAAAAAGTCTATTATTGACACAATTATTTTTATAAACGGTAATAATTAAGTTATAAATATTTTTATAAATAGGAAAAAGTCAATTGTTGATTTATTTTTATAAACGGGAAAAGGTTACAAATATCTTTATAAACAGGAAATAGTCAACTGTTGATACAAGTATTTTTATAAACGGGAATAAGTTACAAATTTTTTTATAAACGGGAAAAAGTCTAACATTGATACAATTACTTTTATAAACGGGAATAAGTTACAAATACTTTTATAAATGGGAAAAAGTCTATCGTTGATATTTTTATAAACGGGAAGAAGTTACAAATATTTTTATAATTACGGAAAAAGTCAACTATTGATACAATTATTTTTATAAACGGGAATAAATTACAAATATTTTTATAAACGAGAAAAAGTCTACCGTTGATACAATTATTTTTATAAACGGAAATAAGTTATAAATATTTTTATGAATGGACACACAGTTTTTAAAACCTTGCACCCGCCCTACAAAACCATGGGTGCGGAGCATGGAGGACATTGCATGTTTTATGATTGGGAAAAATTCAATTGTTGATAGAATTATGTCTCTGTGTGAAGTGTACTACACCATATACTCATATATTCTTCAACATAATTTCTATGTATATCATGATAACAACTATAACCTAATAAATTAAATTAATATTTATATGATAATCATCATTTAAGATATTATTTTCTCTTAATTTATATACATTTTTTAACGATAATTTTTTAATATTTATATCGATTTTTTCGCGACCCGTGCGAACGCACGGGTCCTTTACTAGTTTTATATAAAATTAGAATAAGTATTTTTTATACCAAACTCTTGGTGTCTGCTTCAACCCATATAAATATTTCTGCAATTCACAGACTTTATCTTTGTTTTCTCTAATGACATATCTTGTAGGATGCTCAACATACACTTCTTTTTCCAAATTACTATTAAGAAATGAAGACTTAACATCCATTTGATGTACTTTCCAATTATTTTGAACAGAGATTGAAATAAACGTTTGAATTGTATCTGACCTTGCAATAGGAAAAAAATCCCTAGAATTAATTAATAAATGATTCTTTTGCTTGTGTCCTTTTTCCACCAATCTCGTTTTAAAACGACCATTCTCACCACTGAGTTTGTACTTTGTATTCTTTTATTTTGTATATTTCATTCTTCCATAACTTTTCTTTAATTTTCATCATTTGTTATTTGTTCAAAAGTAACTATCTCACAATATGCAATTAAAGCAAAGTCGATAGTATCTTCATCAAATGGGTCATTATTATTTCCTAAAAAACAATCTTGCAATTTGGTTAGTAATATATGTGACCCCTGTTGCCTCTTAAATGTTTTAGGATCATTAGTCATAGAATTAAGTTCATTCTCCTAATTGAGAACACCTAGGAAAATGAAAATAAACACATATGTTTCCTCCTAGCGACATTCATGGGGGACATTTTCTATTTAAAAGGAAAAGAAACGGTAAATATGAAGAGATAAGAAAAACCTAATTGAGAACATCTACGAAATTTAAAATTATGCAAATACTCGTCAATTTCCTTCTAAACCACCGCGAAATATTAAATAAGTTTGGAGTAAAATCATATTCAAGGATGTTACAACTGAAATAAACAAAATTAAACAGTCATTTTGTCATGCTTTCTGAGGAAAAAGACGCGTTATTCAATAAACCATATTTAACACCGCGGAAATAATTTTAAACTCTGAATAACATAAATCAACCATTATCAATACTAAACCACCAATCACAAATCAATTAAACATAATCCAAAACAAGAGTTTGTCAATTAACTCTAAAACAAGCGTTCTCCAGTGTTACAGGACCAGAGCATGACACTGACGCGAAGACTAAATGGACTAGCCTATAAGCTATCCTCACCAAGCACAAATGAAGCTAACTCCTCAATCTGAAAAATGGTCAATAGTAAGGGTGAGACAGATCACAATTAAACTATATTATAAGTTCAAAACGACAAAAAATCATAAGCAGATTATTCACCCAACTGCAACATATTTAGATTTTCAGATTATTTACCAACCAGTTACGAAAATACAATCAAATACATCACCACGAAATAACACTGGAAATCTTCCAATCATGTTATAACGACGCATATGCAAATGCACTGACACTATGCATGTGGTATCAATCATCATGGGATTAACCCATCAAACCGATCCAACCATCACCGGGATATGGCCCTGCCAACACTAATTCCACACAATGGGAATTATGCCTCCAATGATCCAAACGTCACCGGGATTCAGCCACCAAATGATTATGAATGCATGCAAAACATATAGCATACTCACCATCACACCGATTACGATGAACAAAGTCATCCCATTATACTCACCGATATCACACCGAATTCAGTATGTTCATGTTCAACACCATTCAACAATCAAATTATACATATTCGCAACAATTACAACATTCATATCACAACCATATTCTCAGAACATCACCACATCTATTACATTTATCAAACACACATCCGATATACAACGTACCATAAAAAATTAAAATCGGGATTTAAAAATAAAATTGAGCCACTTCCCATTACACCATTTTATTATATAAAATATTTAATTATCTTTACAACGCTCAAAACGGCGCTTAAAACGGATATATGGTTTGTAAGATATGAGTTTTTAAAATAATTTTTCAAAAAGTGTCAGGTGTAATCGGTTACAGCAAGGAGCGTACCCGGTTACGTCTTTACGTAACTCTATTCGCTATTTTCAAAACGCAGCTGTAATCGGTTACTACATGGAGGGTAACCGGTTACAGTACCTAAAAATGCCCAATTTCCTTATTTTTCAACGCGGTAACCGATTATAGCCCCGTTGTTACCCGGTTACAGCGTACCCAGTAGCAGAAAATCATATTTTTTACAGCACCTTTCCATCTCCAATCCAAACCAATTCGTACCAAAACGATTATAACACCAAAACAGCTCTAAATTCAATATCCTACCATATTTCTAACACACTTAGGGGTCATTCAACATCAAACATATTCCCAATTCATTCAATTACACCAAAATCAATCAATTGTTCTAAATCTCCCAAAACCCCAAAACCTAACATACATTCAATTGAACTAAACAACCTACACAATCAATCCTATCATCTTTAAATTGATAATATAGGCTAAATGGATTAGTCACCTCTTACCTTAGCCAAAGTTCTTGAATGCTCTTCTCTTCTTCCTCTTGCTCTTTCACGTTCTTCTCTTCTTATCCTCTTTTTGCTTTCTATTTTTCTTTCTTTTCCCAAATTTTCTTCTTTTATGAAAAATAGAATTTAGTTTAGTAAAAGGCTTAACAATTAACATCTCCCCTTTACGAATCACCACACTGGCCCAATTACTCCATTTTCATATTCTCTCCAATATTTCAATAAAATGCCAATTAATCCAAATAGTTAATTTAAATTTCAATTAAATTAAATAATGGAAATTATGGTGTGTTACATTAATGTCAAGGTGTTTATGTTTTTTGAATTATAGGGAAAGTGAATGAAGAAAACCACCTTCACAAAGTGCATACTTTGGTTATGGTTTGTGTTGCTATGGAGAAACAATACAAGAAGTATAAAGCAACAAAAAGTAGAACACAAAGCGCATCTTTGGCTATTGTGGAAGCTTCATCCGCCTAGTATTTTATTCTTCATAGCATTACAACGTAGATCAACTTCTGTTTATTCCTTAAATCTTTTCAATAAAAGGTACATTTGTAAAATATTTTATGTTGTATTGTGTTGTGGTATGTTGTTGTTGTAGTATAGTTGTATGTTGTTGTATGTTGTTGTTGTTGTTGCTGTTGTTGTTGTTGTGTTTTTTATAAATGTTGTTGTTGTTTATTAATGTTCTCAAAACAAGAACAAAACATTACTAAGTCACAAGAAAAAGATTCTTGTGACTTAACAATCTTTTATTCTTTAATTTCTTAAGCAGATTGATAGAAAATCGAGCTAAGTTTATTATATTGTATGTATATTGTTTGTTTCACTAACCCTAAGGTATTAATTTAAATTGATTTAAAAACTTATAATCTGAAAATTAAGTTATATTTGAAAATCAACTTAGATCAATCAATATTTTTCTAATTACAGTTGCCTCGTAATTCATCTCTTGCCTTTTAACATATAGAATGTGGTTCAATGACCTAAATCCTTCATGGCATACATTTCTTCTCTTATAGTTTATTTTGAATATGATCAATTTATTGGCTAAGTCTGCCTCGTTATCGTCACTTATTATCATGATTGTTACAATGATAAGTCATTGTCACAATCATCATGATAGTGACGATGATGAGGCAGACTTAACTAATATATTGATGTTATTCAAAATAAACTAGAAAAGAAAGAATCAATGCTATGAAGGACTTAGGCCATTGAACTATATTCTATATGTTAAACAACAAGATATGAGTAATGACGTGCATACGATTCGAAAAACAGTGGTTTGTTTAAGTTGTTTTTCAAGAAGAGTTTAATATTCAGATTATTTTCTTCTTCATCATTTTGAATGTTTGTATTTGTTTAGTGAGGTGTATGGAAAAACAAGTAATCTACATATTATATAATAAACTCAAGGTATTTTCCACAATAGTTATCTATTGTAACAGTAATGGAATGTTAATTATATTTTAAATAAATCGTTGTTGTTGGGTTTCGAATTCATTTCCTAAATATATATCACAATGGTTGTTCAGAGTAACAGTTGTGATAGGTAGCACGCGTCATGCCTTATTATCACGGTCGTGCGACCATGGTGATCGACCGTGGTGATACGCATCATACATACAACCACCCCTTACATCACAACGGTTGGTCAGGCGTTATGGTATCCTTTTTCCAACTGTTATGGTATGACTTTTCCGTAGTAGTGAACCATCAACATTCATTTCTCAATTGCATAAAATCAGGAAAACATTACAATTTTAGGAATTCAATGTTACTTATTAAACAAGTTTACTGAAACCATTGTTTCTCATGCACCAACATTTGTCACGAATGTGTTTTGATATAAAAGAATGTGTACCGGTATAACAACAAACATCATTAATACACAACCATTACCTCCATATTTTCCTCTATCTATTATCAATTTTCTTATCTTTTAATATCAATAGCTACAACATGAAATTGTATGCATTCCATTTCGATTGATAGTTTTTTAATTATTAGTCTATTCGAACAAGTGTCATAATATATTTCTATCATCCTTTTACTTATTACACTATAATTTATCAAAAGTATTTTAATATTAAGGATTTAGTGTTAATTAGTATTTTAAAAATAAAATTAATGTTTGAAATAATTATAGATATATCCAGAGGTTCAACCTCTCTTTGTTGATCGGTATTACAATTAATTGAAAAAAAATCCTAAAAAATAGTAAACAATGAAGACACTCACCATGTCATCCTCTATTGATAATGATCTTGAACATCCTCTTATAATAAGTGGATAGAAAGTAATTAAAAGTACTATAATCTGAAAGACGGTGTTAGTGTTTAACTTACATATTTCGACAATAACATTTATTCAATACAAGGCTTCATAAATCTTTCAACATTTCAATTAATTTCAAGATTTCATAGTCAGAATCTATTTTATCCTGATGTTTTTGAATTTAAAAATGCTCTTAGATCAATTAACATATCATCACCTAAATTAGTTAAATTTCTCATTTATATGATTTACGTTTTATTTATCATGCCTCCTTTATTTTTGTTGAGAAAATAACAAGCATAGAGAAAAAGAGGAACAAAATAGCAACAAAAGAGATTAACGTGGAAACTCAAAAACCGGAGAAAAAACTACGACCGTTGTCAAATGACAACCAGAGAATAACACTATGTGAACATTGTTATAACACATAGAATACCCTCAACCACCCCAAGGCCCCAATACACCTGCACTCTCCAAAGAAAATATTTAACTACCCCTCACAACACTCTAAAACAAGAGTATAAGAGAAATTACAAAGAGTCAAATATAAGCTTAAAGTGCTTTTGACTGGTACATCTTGTAAAGAAAAATTTGAATCCTATATATAGCATTGGACTCACTCTTCCTTCACAAAAATAAGCGATATGGGACTCTTTCAACATACATATATTTTTAACCAAACCCAACAATCTCCATCTTGATTGAAAATAATACATTAACTTTCATTGTCTTCACCGATAATCATACTCCACCATAAAGAGTATAGTCACTTGAAGCTATACCACTCCAAGATTTTTCACACTGTCTTCACCGACAATAATGGTTTTAAAAACTATCGTAGTCCACCTAAAGAAGAGTATTATTCACTTGAAATTAAACCACTTCAATAATTTTCACATGCTGAAAACCAGGTTGAAATTTTATGGTGCAACTTCCATGTTGGTAGGAAAATCTTCAACCATCGACATAATCTCACAACACATTTTGCATCAACGCCCGTGTGTTAATCCGCTAGCAATAACTCTTCCTTTTCCTTGACACCAAAAATGTCATGAGGACACACTTCTCAATTTCAAATAAGATCATCATCTCTCATAACGAGCGAGACATTGAAAGCATTTGACTCAGAGTCCTTCTTTGACGCTACCCCATCAGGACATATATACTTTATATGTCCAATCTTTCCATATTTCCAATATTTCACACCCGTTTCACTGTTTTTATTCACATGAGGCCTTCCTCTAGCAATCAACATTGAGTTTGATGAAGTATTATCCTCACCCTTCAATCTTCTTTCTTCAGAAATAATTTTACTAGCAAATTATTCATAACTCAGAGTTTCCTTCCCATATATCAAAACAGGTTTAATATGCTTATAGGAAGATGGAAGAGACCATATGAGTCTCAAAGATTTATCTTAATCATCAATCTTGACTCCAATAGTTTCTAATTCAGAAACATTACCATTTAGAATACTTAGATGATCAGATACTTTTGTATGTTCATCCATACGCAAGCTATGAAACTCCTCCTTTATAACAAGCGATTTGATATACTCTTTCCTTGATATAGCCCTTCAAGTTTCTCCCAAAGATCTTTGGCTGACGACGTACCAAGAACATTCGTATGAATATTCTTAGCCAAAGACATATGAATTGTACTCGAAGCTCTCAAACCCTATTCCTCCCACTTTTCCTTGTCCATGTTGGAAATGTTTCCTTTCAACGCCTTGTGTAATCCTAACTGTATCAAAACATCATTGACTTGAATTTTCCATAAGCCAAATTGATTCTTACATCAAATTTCTCTAAGTCAATCTTCATTGCACTTGAAAACTTGACATTGCAGCCAAAACCTTTTCTGCAACAAAATAAAATTTCCCAACCAACACAGAGTATAAAATTTATTTTCTGATGTGGAAGATCAGACAAAATTGCAACCACACAACATACTAAAATTTATACCCTACCAAACCAAGGTTCTTGATACCATTGGTTGGAAAAATAACAAGCATAGAGAAAAAGATGAACAAAATAACAACATAAGAGATTAACGTGAAAACTCCAAAAACGGAGAAAAATCCACGACCGTTGTCAAATGACAACCAAAGAATAACATTATGTGAAAATTGTTACAACACATAGACTAACCTCAACCACCCCAAGACACCAATACACCTGCACTCTCCAAAGAAAATATTTAACTACCCTTCACAACACTATAAAGTAAGAGTATAAGAGAAAATATAAAAACTCAAATATAAGTTTATTGTGCTTTTGATAGTACATCTTGTAAAGAAAAACTTGAATCCTACATATAACTTTGGACTCACTCTTCCTCCACAAAAATAAGCGATGTGAGACTTCTTCAACATATATATTTTCAACCAAATCCAACAATTTTATCATAGAATTCTTTTTTTAATTACAAAAGCTACAACAGAATTTTGTTTCATTCCTTCTACTTCATGATTTTCATTATCTTCTCTTATATGGGGATAATGTTAAAATAAATTATTACAATACTAAAAACTAAATGAAGTTCTTTGTGAAATGGCCATTTGGATTGGTTGCATTTTGCAAAACAACAACATGGAAGAAGTGTTCAAAGTGTTCAAGTTGACATAGCTTGCTAAAGTTGTATGGTGATGCATATATAAGGTACACAAGTTAGACACGATGTCCCAATATGTTACTCGGCATCTGGGCCTTGTGGATCAGGACTTAACTGTCGCGTTTTGAAAGAATCATTAATCAAATATTATATCATATTTTATTGTTATTAAGTTAACAATATGATTATATGATTTGTTGGACAGCTTTGTAGATAAAATCAAATTTAAAGAGATTTAAATTTGAATTTGTAACAAACCAAATTATATATTTTTGTTGGAGATATTTAAGGATCAAATTAATTATCCAACATAATCTGCTATATTTTTGGACGAAATCAAATCTCAAATCCATGAAGAAAAACTCAAAAGAATTGCTAAATAAGGATGACACAACTAGCTTTGGAATTCAAGAATTCAAGTATTTATTGAATATTTTTAGAGTACAAGGTTTTATGTATTGTATTTCACGCTAAGGTCCTAATAGGATTAGTGTAAAATCTATATGTTCACCTCTATTTTAGTAACTTGGCATAGAAGGTTTGTTCGGTTAAGTTGTAAAATTTAACATCTTTCAACAAGTTGATTGAAGTTGATCACTAGGGTTTAGTGGTTGTAATCTTCTATCACGAGGCGTGTGATAGAGGAAGAAAGTGGTGGATTCTCAGATTTACGGGGGGCTCTAAATAAAAAGTTATTGGATAGTGTTAGAAAGAAACATTGAACAATATGAGTTTGTTGTTGCTTGTAAGTCTAAATGTATTAAGCTACTAATAGTAAATTTCTTTTCTTTGTGTTGTGAATTCAACCCTCTTTATATGTGTGATTTCACCGAATTGGATTATTAATTTTTTGTGTTATTTACTGTTTTTCAACTCCATCAATTTGCACAACTCAATCTGTTATATCTATGTTAATTTTAGTATATCTTGTCGAACCTATTGTCGAAACATCGTTTTATACATCTATCTCCTCGTGGAGAATAGAATTTTACTAAAGATCAATCCAAAACCAAATTAACTTACTAACTTACGAGTAAAACGACTTATATGAATCCAACGGTTTTCAACCTAAAAACAAAATAAAGTTTAAGATTGACATCCATACACTTTACCACAAGTGTTATGTTTTTAAAATAAGGATGTGACTATGATATTTGATCATCAACTTACCTACCGTAATTTCTTCTATTATTTTATTGTCATGTTTTCCATGTTATTTTTAATTAAAAAATTCAACACAAGCTACATTATATAATGAATTACTTAGATTATTTTATGCTTCAACGCATTATAAAGTAATTAATATTAATAAATTTTTAAAATCACTATATCACTTGAACTATTTCACTAATGTTATAAATGGGTCTTTTAAAACAAAAATATATAAGTATTGCAGATTAATAATAAATTTATTAAACATATTAAATTAGTATATCATATCAAATTTTTAATTAACAACTTTATTTCTCATCAACTACACTATAAGAAGAGGCAGCGGTTATACACGAATATGTTACTAGTATATATATGATAAATAATTTGAACAAATTTTTTTTTTTTTCCCTTAAAATTCCTTAGAGTTCTGGGGTATGCAGGTTGACATGCAACTAAATTAATTAAACCAATTGTACATTAACTTTCAATTTAATTAATTACTCAAATCTAATTGTACATTTTGTCTGTTCTCCGATATTAAACTGCATTGGAACAACAAACAAACTACATATAATTTTCAAATTGTTAGTATTTGTTTGTGCTAGATTCTCAGTCTAAATATAAATTGTTTAAACATGTCAATGGGCCGTATGATGACTAAGTGCATGCACCATTTACTTCACTTAATAATCTAATGCATATAGTTTATTATAAACTAGTAACAAACCCGTGCATACGCACGGGTTCTGCTTTGGTAGGCGCATTTATTTATATAATATATTTATTTTAAAAAGAAAGTTAAAAAAATATTTAGATCAATAATAAATTTTTTCATATATAAAATATTTAGATCAATAGTAAATTTGCATATATAAATATTTAAATCAATAATACATTTTTTTCATTTATAACAATATTTGGATCAGTAGTAAAGTATTTTTCATTTATAATAATAGTATTTTTTTGTATATAAAAATATTTTAATCAACAATATATTTGTTCCCGTATACAACTTATTAGGCTATGTTTGGGAGTTTGGATGGGAGGGCTTTGAAAAATATGAAGGATTGGGGGAAAAGAATAGAAAGGTTTTAGTTTAGAGGATTTTGGAGGATTTGATTTTCTTCATAACACCAAAAACCCCCTAATTTGAGGGAACTCAAAATTTGTATCAAATATAATTTTTGTTGTTATAGTATTTCAAAAAGTAAATATACATTAGGGATAAACTTTATTTTATCATGAAAAAATGGGTGATGCAAAAAAGTTGAAAATTTCTTTACCCACCTCCCTATCTTCTTGGTCACCTCTGGCGAAAAACCCAAAATACCCTCACTTCGGAAATGCATTTCCGAAATGCTTTTTTTTTTTTTCAAAATTTGTCTTATTTCGGAAATGCACTTCCGAAAACACGAAAAAAGGTGTTTTCGGAGATGAATTTCCGAAAACACCCCCTTTTTTGGGTTTTCGGAGATGCATTTCCGAAAACATTTTTTTTGGGAGGGGTGTCTTCGGAGATGCATATCCGAAATATTCCAAGACCAAATTGGTCTTGGAATGTTTCGGATATACACTTCCGAAAGAATTCAATAATTATTAAAAAATTAAAATCAAGGTGAATCAATACAATTAATAGGTATAAAATGAAGGTGAATCAATAAAATCAAGGTAAATCAAAATTTCCTAAACAATTTTAAAGTTAAAAATTATTTTACTAACTTATATAAATCAAAAACATTTTAATTCCATAAGTAAATTTTGAATTATATAGAATTAAATATAAAATTTGTTCATTAAATAAAATCAAGACAAAATCTTTTTTTTAATTTTTTTAAACTAAATAAAAAATTATAACTAATTTTTAATTATGAATCAGAATAGAAATATATAAATATATAATAATAATTATTAATTTTGTAAGGGAAATATATAAATATATAATATATAAATATATAATAATTAATATATAAATATATAAATATATAATAATTATTATAAATTAAAACACTCATTTTTTAAATTTTTATAATTATTATATAAATATATAAATATATTTATAATTAATATATAATAATTATTATATAAATATATAAATATATAAATATATAATAATTTTTATAAATATATAATAATTATATAAATATATAAATTAAAACACTCATTTTTTTAATTTTTTTTGTAAATACATAATAATTATTTTAAATATATAAATATATAAATAAAAAATTATAACTCATTTTGTAAGTGAAATTATTTTAGTTTTTTTAATTAAAATTATTTTAAATTTTAAAATATGAATTAGAATAGAAATATATAATAATTATTATTCATAACTCATAAATTATATCAAAATATATAATTATTATTATTTATTACTCATAAATTATATCAAATTTATGATATATGAATTAATTAATATCCTAAAATTAATTTTTGGGATTTTTAAATTTTTTTTTGTTTTTTCGGAGATGCATCACCTAATTAATCAAAATCCCAATTTTTGGGATTTTTTTCGGAAATGCACTTCCGAAGTCTGGAAAAATTTAGAAAAAAAAATATTTCAGAAATGCATTTCCGAAGCAGGGGTAAAGTGGGGTTTTCGCTGGGGGTGATCCCCATAGGGAGGTGGGTAAAGAAAAAATCAAAAAGTTTTATAATCACGACCATGAATCAGGACAAGTCAAACTGTAATTTTAAAAAAACTTATATGACATGGCAAAACGATTTGTTTCTATTGGATGACAGTGTAAAACTTTTTTACACTGTCAGTGCACTACCTTTAACCTCTTTTATCATTCTAAACAAAATATTTTTTTCAAAAAATATTTAATTTTTTTCTCCCTTCTCCTCTCCTTCAAACTCCCATTTCTCTTAATTTGTGATAGTGTCCGGTGTGAAAGTTTATATCATGTTTCTCTTTAATTTTTTCAATTTATATTTCTCTTAATTATTTCATCTCAAGACAATAAAATATTAAATTAAACAATTATTTCATAGATAAGAGTATGTTGACAAATGTTTAGCATAATTGACATATCTTTATTTTTAATTATTAAAGAAACTCAATTTTTTAAATGTGAAACTTAAGTCTTATATGAGTACTTGAAAATGGGAATGAAGAAAAGAAATTGTTTGGCTAAATAAGCACAGTGATAAAGCAATATTTGTAGTTCATAAACTATAGTTGAAGGTGTATGTATGAGTGTTAAAAGTGTCCTCATTCGTTGCCATACGAGTAAGTTACAATCAATGATAAATCAATGTTAAGTGGAGAAAACCAACCTCATATTTTACTAATAACTAATATGAAGTCAATGTTATGAATTAAATTTTTGGAATTGAGAAAGGCTACCATATGTACACCAAGAGAGAACAGTGATTGCGGTGACAGTAATTTTAGGTTGTGTTTAATTTCAATTGTATAGTAAGATTGAAGTCTTGCTGAATAAATGACAGTAATTACAAATGTTAAAAAAATAGTTTTCACCGAAAGGCTTTCGCCAATGTTGAGAGTCGAAACAATGCACGTGGACTCATCACCGATTATTTGTTCCTCGTGGAATTGGCTTTTATCTTTCTATAAGTTAGGAGATCTTTGTACTTTTCACACTTGGAATATCCTTCCGCTCCTTTGTTTCGAGCTGTAGGAGGAGCTTTCCGTTTGTTCGGGCCGGAGTATCCTTATGCTCCCTTTTTTAATCTCATTGCCTATTTAAAAAAAATAAAAAGAAAGAAAGTATGATATTCCAACTAAACCACTTCCAGGAAGTTACATTAGAAAGAAAGTATATCATTAATTTATGGTAGCTATGGTCTTTATTTGATTAAAGCTACCAACATAAGTGATATAAATTAAAAAGAAAGAAATCTCATGAATAATAGATAGTTTAAACCAATAAAGTAGAAACCATGTGAATGACATAACATGTCATCTAAAACAAAGAAAAAAATAGTATACTATTTTTCCATGAGAGAATACCTCAAGTTGCAATGAAAGTGAAAATTTATTCACATGAAGCCATGTTAGATCCGAAAGACTATCACCACCAAATGTATTCCTCTGTGCCATTATACCTCTCATTTTTACAGAAAGCAAGAGCTTTTAAGTAGGGACACTGTTTTTTGAAGCTCTCCCTTCTTTTCCCTTAACTTTCACCTTCATATATTTTTCAACTTTGATAGTTATTCAAATTCTAGTTCCTTCTTTTTCCAATATAGTTTGAGACAATCAGTTTTAATACAATTGTGAGAGTGTTGCAACCTAAAATCCTGATTTCATCCATTTGCATTTGTTCTAGTCCTAGAAGAGTCTGAATAATCTCTAATAAAGTACCTGCAAAAAGTGACCTACAATATTAAGAGCCATTATTTGAGTATAATCATATATTCAACAGAAGAAGAAAAGAATGGCAATCCAACAATAGAAAACAGAAGAACAACAACTTTATGATCATCATATATTTAACTTATGTGAGACTACCAGGATGAGGCTGTCCAAACTCTTACGTAAATATAAATCTAAATTGCATATACGTTTTTGAGGTGAAGTAAACATTATCCACCTTACAGTGTTAATGATTTATCCATCCACTTCTCATCTTAATTTCCATCATCTACACATATTCTTCACTCTCTCATAACAAACCAATGACTTAAGGCTAACATCCCAAATAGTCCCAAATGATACAGAAACCATAATGTTAAGCAAGCTAGCAGCTCAAATAGTAACAAAACTCACAAAGGACGCTAATATTGATAGATCAATGACGTAAATAATTAGAAAATGTCACCTGTTTGCAAGGGAATAATCCAACAATTTCTTGTAACCCTTCATGGATTGTCTTGAGGTAGCTCAGAAAAACACAATAGAGGTAGTCACAGACAGCTACAACCAGCCTGGACATAACTCCATTTTCCTGATTCCTACAAGGATCAAGGTAAATAAAAGAGACAGTTGATGTGGGTGATAGTTTCATAAAAGTGAAAATCTTAAATTTCGATGAACTTTACATGATTAGTGTCTTTACCTTAGCATCTAAAGTATGTTATACTTTTTTAAAAAGTGTTTTAAATCCTGAAAACAAAAAGCATTCAATTACTAAAAAAACAAAATGACAATGTAAGAAAATTATGTAGAATAATTCAGTACACTTGACATGAACAAAAATTTGGTAGTTCTTACGTTTGAGTGTGATGTATCTAACAACTGCATCACCATGTCTATAGTTGTTCCACATCTTGCCTATGCACCAACATTGATTGTCAAATGTCACTTTCTATATAGCCCCATCTCACCATGGATAAATCACACTCACACTATAGTGATAGTCGATAGAATTCTGTTTATAAAATAGATTCACCGACAAAAGTATTGAATCTTCTAGCCTGTAGCAGAAATAGTTATGTAAAGAATAACACAAAATAGCACAAGCTTCAATCACAGAGATCTAGGAAACTTACAGTAGGCTTAGAAGGTAAGCAAACAGATTAATGCACTTCGTCGATAAGCAGAAAAGTTAGTAACAAATTAACATTTATGGAAACCATGTAATATCAAACGAAAATAAACGAATGAAGCCTAAAAAATGCTAATCAAACACCAACACCAGAATACGAAACGAAACCGTCAAATGAAAGTGAAAACAGAAAAACAGCCATCGAAGAACAGGCATTCAAAATTATAACAGAGGAAGTAGAAGTAAAACTAAACACTAAATATAAAAATTGGAATCAAACACAAACAGCAGCATATGAAACGAAACCCTAAAATTAAAGGGAAAACCGAAAAACAACAAACAAACCTCTTTATCAACCAAAATCAATTCGAAGTGCTCTATGGTCTTTGATAAAACTATCCATTTGTGATGGATTATGACGACAATTTTCCAGAGCTCCTTACTTTCATTGATGTCCTTCAATTTCTCAAAAGATCTTGCCATAGTGAACTTCAGAGCTGGAGATTATTGGAAGAGGTATTTGTTGTTGGTTGGAAAAGACAAGCAGTTGTGGAGAGAGATGGAGAAGTATAAAACGTGCGGAGAGATATGGTATGATTGTGTGTGAAGGAAGGAAAGACAAAGGGTAGCGTGTGAAGTCGTTCATGTCTGCCGAAGAAGAGCATGCTTTTTGCAGAACAAATTAGGGTTTCAAGAAATATCGGGGAAGAAAAGATAAAGGTGTAGCAGTTTGGATACAATGTGGTTTATGTTAATGTTGGCCCCACTGAAAATATTATATGGTCAAGAAAAGACATTTTTTGCCCCTAGAATATTAATTTAGACTAAGATAATTAGAGGGTATTTTGGTGAAATCCAGAACAGTAAATTTTCTTATATTATAGATAACGATGATAGTACTGCATTTTAGATTACTAAATTCTCCTTTATCTATGAAGAATATAATAAAATTTTTCAATGTAGTACTAAATTTCCGGTAAAATATTCTAATGCATCACAATATTCCGGTAAAATATTTTAGCGAGTACAACTAACACAAAAAATTTAGAAATTTCTTTACCCACCTCCCTCTTTTCTTGGTCACCTCTGGTGAAAAACCCAAAATATCCTCACTTCGGAAATGCATTTCCGAAACGCTTATTTTTTTTTTAAAATTTGTCTTATTTCGGAAATGCACCTCCGAAAATACGAAAAAAAGGTGTTTTCGGAGATGCATTTCCGAAAACACCCCCTTTTTTGAGTTTTCGGAACTGCATTTCCGAAAATACCTTTTTTTTGGGAGGGGGTGTCTTCGGATATACACTTCCGAATTTTTTTTGGGAGGGGAGTGTTTTCGGATATACACTTCCGAAATATTCCAAGACCAAATTGGTTTTGGAATGTTTCGAATATACACTTCCGAAAGAATTCAATAATTATTAAAAAACTAAAATCAAGGTGAATCAATACAATTAATAGATATAAAATCAAGGTGAATCAATACAATTAATAGGTATAAAATTTCCTAAACAATTTTAAAGTTAAAAATTATTTTACTAACTTATATAAATCAAAAACATCTTAATTTCATAAGTAAATTTTGAATTATTTAAAATTAAATATAATATATAAATATAAATATAATATATATTATAAATTAAAACACTCATTGTTTTAATTTTTATAATTATTATATAAATGTATAAATATATTTATAATTAATATATAATAATTATTATATAAATATATAATAATTTTTATAAATATATAATAATTATTATAATTATTATATAAATATATAAATATATAAATTAAAACACTCATTTTTTTTAATTATTTTTGTAAATATATAAATATATAATAATTATTATAAATATATAAATATATAAATATATAAATAAAAAATTATAAAATGAAATTATTTTAATTATTTTAATTAAAATTATTTTAAATTTTAAAATATGAATCAAAATAGAAATATATAATAATTATTATTCATAACTAATAAATTATATCAAAATATATAATTATTATTATTCATTACTCATAAATTATATCAAATTTATGATAATTGAATTAATTAATATCCTAAAATTAATTTTTGGGATTTTTTTAGATTTTTTTTTGTTGTTTCGGAGATGCATCTCCGAATTAGTCAAAATCCTAATTTTTGGGATTTTTTCGGAAATGCACTTCCGAAGTTTGGAAAAATTTAGAAAAAAAATATTTCGGAAATGCATTTCCGAAGCGGGGTAAAATGGGGTTTTCGCTGGGGGTGACCCCCATAGGGAGGTGGGTAAAGAAAAAATCAAAAATTTTGCTACAGGCAAAATTATTTTTCCAGTATAGATTAAATTTTTTTCAATGTATCACACAATTTTAGTTTAAAAAACCATCATATTTTACACCATCTACCCAATATATTTTTTTGCAATATTTTTCTTATAACATTAGTTTGCTTAATATTCCCTCCGTTCTTTTTTAAGTGTCGTTTTAGCAAAAAGCTCTTCAACTAAGATAGTGGATTATTAGAGTTACTTTCTCTATTATACCCTTGTTTATTTTTCTCTTTCCTAATAAATTTAATCATACACTCTCTTTTTCCAATAATTAATTGAAAAATTTAATGTGGAGTTATTGAGAAAATAAGGGTATAAATGACAAATTATAACATTAAATTATAAAACGACACTTAAATAGGAACAAAAAAATCTTCTAAAATGACACTTAAAAAGAAACGGAGGGAGTAGTAATTAGATTCTTTTATTTGTATTTTTAGTTCTTAATATGCTTTCACTTATATATTTTATCTTACTTATAATTATGTCTCCTTTTATTTTAGAATTGAGGGAACTCCAGGGATAGGTTAAAAGGTTAACTTTGATATCCAATAATATAAATATATATTATCAAAGATTAGAATAGAGTAAAATCACAATTTTTTCAAAAATATATATCAAAATTAATTTTTATAAAAAAAACTATTTAAAATAGGTATAAATTTAAGTGATTTTAAAATTTTTAACATTTTAAAAAACTTATGAATAAAGTGATATACTTAAAATACATTTTTAAAAATTTATTTGAAACTTTTAAAAAGGAATTATACATTTATAAAAAAATAAAAACATATAAAAAAAATAAATGAAACTAACTGTCAGCCCACATTTTTTCCTTGCACTATAAAAAGTCATTTTATAGATGAAATGCGTATGATTATCATATCGTAGAATTAGAAAAAAAAATTTAAATAACCAGGTTTGATAAAAAAAATACGAAAAAAACCATGTTTTCGGGGTATTTACCAAAGTGTCTAGGTTTGGGATATCAGAATACTGAATGCGCCAAATGAAATGGCGTATAAGTGTAAATTTTGGGTGCATGCGCCAAATGAATTGGCATGCCCTAAAATCCAATATGTTTGCGCCAAATGGAATGGCGCATAAGTCTAGGGTTTTTGCCCTAGAAGCCAAACCATTTGGCGCCTTAGTTCTAGGGCTTTTTTTTTTTCATTTTTTTTTCATTTTTTTTTAATTCATTTTAGTTGAATATATTAAACTTAAATTTTTTTTTTATTTTATTTGTTATGATATTTACAGAAATAAATTTGTAAAATATTTTTTTCGCCTTATAAATGTAATGCAGAAAACGAAAATCAAAATGGTAACATCGATTACAATATAATTTAAGAACTAAACATCGATTACAATAAAATTTAAAAACTAAACATCGGTTACAATTAATTTCAGAAACGATACCAAAGATTAATGAAAAATACAACAACATGATCAATGACGTCCATCACCAAGATAGCCATCCGTTCCGCAACCTGGTCTTGTAATGACACGTTTACCGCGATCGTTGATTCCGCCGCGAATATTGACACCGCCTCTTTCCCTAGCTCTACCCCTACCCCTGCCCCTTTGTGCTTCTTGTTGGGTTTGTGTCACGGGGGCTGGTACTGGGATGTCGCGTGGATCGCTGTCTATGAATTCGTCGACGCCCCCATAATTATCCGGAAAACCGCTGTTGTAAAGTCGGCTACCCATTCCCTCAAATGTGTTTATTCGTGGTGGTGGAGTGGGGTGGGAAAAGACCTCCGGTTCATAGCATCCCGCAGCACTAGAACTACCTTGGTTAAAGCCGAATTGGTTTGTAGGTGTTGCGTAGCCGGAGGGGGCGCCACGGTGAGAGGATTCACCATGAGGACCATCGTCGGGACTAAGATGAAGGCTAGATGAACCGGGAGTTAGGTTTTGGCCGAATCCCCTTGAGGACCCAACAAATGTTGCAAATCCGAATGGTTGTGAGTGGGTCTGATATTGGTCCGAGGAAGGATGGCGGTCTTTATACCCTTGTAATGGTTGAGATTGGGATTGGAACATATTTGATTGGCGGATGTTGCGTGCGGAACGGGATGGAGTACTGAAAATATTTTGTTGTTGTTGCTGGATTTGTTGTTGTTCCTGGAGTTGTTGTTGTCGTTGCTGTTGTAGGAGTTGTTGTTGGCGGTGTTGCAGGCTTTGTTGTTGTCGCTGCTGAAGTCGTTGTTGTTGCCGGAGTTGTTGTTGTTCTTGTTGTTGTTGTTGTGGTTCTTCTTCCGGTTGTTGTTGTTGTGGCAAGATGTAGTTCTGTGCACGGGGATCATTCAAATAGAATGGAGCTGCAAGAAACAGGTTAGGGGTTGTGGCTGTACGATACCAACTCATGTACTCAGGAGAAGGTTTCATTTCATGGTCACTAACGGGGAAGTTTAGGACATACTGGCGACGGTTCTTCCACATCTGGCGATGATCGGGTGCAAAATCCTTCCAGTTTTGGTGTGTCCATTGATGGTTCACTCTTTTTAGGTGCCACACTCCCAAGTCAACAGGAGGGTCGGGTATCCGTTGACGCATCCCAAATTGAAGCATCACCCGGTCACTTTGATGCATTTCTATTATGTTGTACCGGATTAAGCAGCATTTTGTCGTCCAGATTTCTGCATCCTGAGCTCTAGGCTCATACTCACACTCGAGATACGGTCGCCATATGAACTGGATGCATGAGATTTATACATTACTTCGGGAAATTTTTTTTAAGGAAAATACTTATAAAAAAGAAGAAAAGAATTAGAGATAATACTTGATGGGGTCCAAGGTGATCAATTAGCGAGCGGTACATTGTGATATTTGACCGCGGATTACGTGTGAAGTCCATTTTTTTCACACAATATCTACAACAAAAAAATAATGATTTAGTTAGAATGGAGTAGAATGTGTAAGGAGAAAATGGTATAGTAAAAAATTACCTCAAGGCATACGGAAAGTTCCAACTTCCGTTGTTAACCGGGGCCAGTATGGGCATCCTCCACCACCCCCACACCTGCACCAACAGGGCGCATCCATAGAATGTGCAGGACTCAGCAACCGCGTTTTTGCATAGTGACTGGTACAAGGTAGCCAGTACCGCAGACCCCCAGCTGTACAGACCTACTCTACTAAAATCCATTAGCAAACAAAGATACATAAAGTTAACCGTGTTACCCGTGCTATCCGGGAACAAAACGTTTCCAATAAGCAACAATACATAACACCTAGTTTTCTGCAGTATGGTCTCTTGGGGAGACGCATCATTCAAGTGAAAATTTTTATAATGCTCCTTTAACCTCTTGAGGTTAACACCTTGCCCCCTAGCACCAACGGCTCCTTCTATCAAGTCTATTCCAATTGCCTCTTGGCATAAGCTATTCGCCTGCATAACACAACCATTAATTGTCTTACCATCAACAGGAAGGCCGAGTAGCATATGAACATCTTCAAGGGTGATGGTGCACTCCCCTGTTGGAAGATGGAAGGTGTGTGTCTCGGGCCTCCAGCGTTCTAGCAAAGCAAGAACAAACTTGTGGTCAATAGAAGACTCGGCGATCCTGCTAATCGGACCGAAACCAGCAATGTTCAGGTATGGTATAATGCGGTCGTCCGGAGCGATGGTATGTTTACTACGAGTGCGAAAACGTTGAACGTTCTGAAAAGAGTAAGCATGCCCAAAAAAATCAGTTAGTTTATCAGGGACAGTTGCATGATTTTAAAGTAATACTGATACACTTACGAAGGTTGCGATGTTCTGGGGGGTTCCTCTGTGTGTTTCGCCCATGGTTAGGAGAGACATGGTTGAAGGCTGAAAATTCGTAAGCTGATTGCAAAAGGATTGTTCTAAGAGTAGATGAGTGATAATGGTGATGTATCTCCAGAATCCCAAGTGCTTTATATATTGATGAGGAAAAAAACGGTAACATCATGCATGCTTGACATGTCAACACAGCCATAAGTGTTTGGTGTTGCTTCTGCAGGATGTGTTGGCATGCATGCAGTCAAACTATCGGTGACAAGGCATGGTGGAATGCATGCAGCTCAGGTCTAGGTGACAGCTCGAGTAGCATGCATGCAGGAGTAGGAGGAATCCTGGCAGGAAGCTGATCAGGAATCTTATCAGAAATTTTTGCAGTCGCATGCTTGTTAACAGTAACTCCATGCTGGTTTACAGTAACTCCTGGAATCGTTTCAGAACATGCAGGTGGGACCATGTGGGACCAGGTGGGCCCCTGGGGGTCCACACATAATACATATGCGCCAAATGATTTGGCTTATTCTCCTAAAATTCCTTCTTATGCGCCAAACCATTTGGCGACTTGCAGTTGAATTTTTTAACTAATGCGCCATTCCATTTGGCGCATTAGAAGGCCCTATTTTTTTTTTTTCAAAATTAGGGTTTACGTGTATGCCTTGTATACGAAACCCTAATTGTGATCCAGACCTAAGGCAAGACTTCAGACCCTCTATAAATTAGGGTTTACTGTGTGCATTAGTACACACAAGCAAAAAATGAGATCTCGAATAAGGCCAGATAACTCGCACCGGACTACAGAGCCTCCACCCCCTGTGAGGCGTTTCGACTATCAACCGGACTATCGTCGAAGGACTGGATACGTCATTTTCTCTGCCGTCAAACCTCCTATGCAGGTGTTGTTTTGGAACATTCAAACCATGGACCAGCTTAAGAGAACCCTCTTAAGGTTTTTGGACGGAGAGTGGAGTCCAGGCGAACAAATCAGATCTATCAAGAGACTTAGAACAAGGGGCGGTGTTTTTCTTGAAAGACAGCGTTGGTGGGAGACTATGGAGGACGACATTCAATGCACTCGAATGATGGAGGACAGAGAAGACATTGTCCTAACCGTTGTAATTTCCTAGATGTCGCAATTTCTTTACCCTTTAAATTACTTCTGTACCGTCCAATTAAATGCTCTGAGCATATATTAATGAAATGTTTTTTTAACATTACCAAGTTTCCTATTAGTGTTTAAGTTATTAATAATTAACAAAGTTATTTTCCTCTGTATTTCACCCCCTATAAATATAGGTATGAGTGTGTGGAGTTGAAGTACCAACTCTTTCTTCATTCTTACTGCAAACACTAAAAAATGAACTCAGTTTGGGCTGTCGTTTTTTTTTAGGAAGGTAGGCACATGCGTGTCTGCCTTAACCCCCACTGGAATTTCCAGAGAATTGTTAGAGCCATCAACACTGGGTTTCGTCAACTAGATGGTCCAACCAGAAAAGTTAAACAGATAGATTACCGTTGTCCATACATTACGTTGACGGATAATAATCCAGAAGGCACCTACATGTATTATTGGGACCGTGTGAAAGACGATGTGGACGTGGATCTAATGTTTTGGACATACAGTGGAGAGGTTAACCGAGGCGTTGAAGATCCACTTGTTCTTGCAGTGATACTTGAGTAGTTTAGATTAAGTGTTGTTTTCTTTGTTGCAACGATCGAGCGTGTACTACAAGTTTTTATTTGTTATTTTGCAATGTAATATTGTGATATACCGGTTGTTTTGGGTTGCCAAAACCGGATCGTTCAATTAAAATTAATGTGGTCGTTGTGTTAATTATGGTTTTTTGAAGATTAATTACGCTATATAAATAAATAAATAAATAAACATATATATATATATATATATATATATATATATATATATATATATATATATATATATATAAATATATATATATATATATATATATATCTATATATATATATATATATATATATATATATATATATATATATATATATATATATATATAAATATATATTATGTATATATATAAATAAAAACATATACATGAATATAGAAATAAATAAATATATATATACATAAATAAATATTTATATATATATACATAAATAATTATATAAATATAAATAAATATTGATATATATATATATATATATATATATATATAAATAAATAAATATATAATTATAAATAAATATTGATATATATATATATATATATACATAAATAAATAAATATATAAATATAAATAAATATTTATATATATATATATATATATATATATATATATATATATATATAAATATTTATTTCAGAACTAGCTGCTAGATGTAGGGCTGCATGCATGCTTTGTCTAGGGGGAATCGTTGCAGGAATCTTATCAGGAATCGTTGCAGGAATCTTATCAGGAATCGTTTCAGGACATATGCAGACGCATGCTAGGGTACATGACATATATAAATAAATAAATATATATATACATAAATAAATATTTATATATATACATAAATAATTATATAAATATAAATAAATATTGATATATATATATATATATATATATATATATAAATAAATAAATATATAATTATAAATAAATATTGATATATATATATATATATATATATATATATATATATATATATATATACATAAATAAATAAATATATAAATATAAATAAATATTTATATATATATATATATTTATATATTTATATATATATATATATATATATATATATATATATATATATATATATATATATAAATATTTATTTCAGAACTAGCTGCTGGATGTAGGGCTGCATGCATGCTTTGTCTAGGGGGAATCGTTGCAGGAATCTTATCAGGAATCGTTGCAGGAATCTTATCAGACGCGTGATGGGGTACTTGACATAGATCAGCGTGTCTATGTGTTGGCAAGGATGTAAGAAGCACAATTTATAAGGCCACCCAATATTTTCTAAACGTTACAGCCCACACCAACAATTTTATCCAATCTGACTTGAGCTTACAACACCCAAACACTTTCCCAGTCAAAATGACTTCATCAACCCAGTACCTTGTGCATGCCCATCTGAACGGTGAGACCTACTCTCATGAGATAGCCGGTTTTGTGTTGAGAAACACTCAGGTTGTACCATTGTTGTTGAGCAAAAGAGCAACATTTTCGTACTTCATTCAGCGACTATACTCTAAGATTGCAATGGGTCCTATTGCAAGCGTTTTTTACCAATGTCCCAATTTCAATGAAGACAACACCGTCAAGTTTTACGAGATGGAAATTGCCAATGACGAAGACTTGCAAGATATGTTTACCACCCACGAATACTCTGGGTTGGATTCCATCGAGCTGTACGTTACTCTTCAGGTTGAGACACAAGAAACTAATGTTGTCCAGTCACAAGTTATTGACCCACCAGTCAACGAGCAAGACGAGGTTGACGTCATTGACGAGGAAGAAGACGATCTGGAAACTGAATTTGACGACATGGTCAACGAGGAATCCGACGACAAGCAGCAAACGTTGGTGCCTCCAGCTCATGCGTACGCACCTCCAGCACATATGAGTAACTTGAACCTCCAAGGTGACGAACCATCATCAGACATCTTCTTCACACCCTACATACAAAATGACGAAGAATTAAAGGAAGGACACAAGTTTCCTTCTAAGGAGGCATGTCTGAGAAGAATAAAAAAATGGCACATGGCGAACAACGTTGATTTTGAAGTAGACCGTTCAAACCTGGAACGGTATGTAATCACTTGTAAAAATCCAGAGTGCGGGTTCAGACTGTTGGCCTCTTATAGGAAGAGAAGTAATGCATGGAAAATAGGGTCGATTACGCAGAAACACACGTGTGTCAACCCTAACAATTCCCAGGATCATACAAAACTCAGTGCCGATCTTATATGTCAGGAGATCTTGCCTCTCGTAAGCTCTGATCCGTCTTTGAAGGTTAAAAATATAATATCACACATCGTTACAACCTTCAACTACACTCCATCTTACAGAAAGGCGTGGGTTGCAAAAACAAAGGCAATTGAGACAGTCTACGGCAACTGGGAGGAGTCATACAAAGTTCTTCCCCGATACCTCAATGCGCTACACAGTTACGCACCTGGCACTGTTACTATTCTAGAGACACTGCCCGCGCATGCACCGGATGGAAACCCTGTCCAAGGAAACGGAATATTCCATCGGCTTTTTTGGGCGTTCAAACCTTGCGTCCGAGGTTTTGCACACTGTAAACCCATACTTCAAATTGATGGGACATGGTTATACGGCAAATACAAAGGAACAATGCTCATGGCGGTTGCACAAGACGGGAACAGCAACATATTTCCAGTGGCGTTTGCTATCGTCGAAGGTGAAACTGCGGGGGCTTGGAGTTTCTTTCTAAGGAACCTCCGAGAACATGTTGCTCCCCAGCCTGACATATGTTTAATCTCTGATAGGCACGCTTCCATAGAGAGTGCTTACAATAATCCAGCGAACGGATGGCATGACCCCCCTTCAAAACACGTCTATTGTATTCGCCACATCGCCCAAAACTTCATGCGGGAGATCAAGGACAGACATCTAAGAAAGGCCCTAGTCAATGCTGGTTATGCATTGACCCAACCCACGTTCCAGCATTATAGGAGTGAGATTGTAATGACAAATCCAGAGGCAGGTACTTGGGTAGATAATCTTTCCAGGGACAAATGGACAAGGGCATACGACAATGGCGTGCGATGGGGCCATATGACAACTAATCTTGTGGAATCCATGAATGGCGTTTTCAAAGGCATCCGTAACCTTCCAATCACAGCACTTGTGGAGGCCACATACTTTAGGATGGCTTCACTCTTCTCAACAAGAGGCAGGAGATGGGGTGATGTTAGGCAAGCTGGTCAACTATTAAGCGATAGTTGCATAAAATTTATGCAACAGCAATCGGCAAAAGCGAACACTCATCAGGTGACTTCTTTCGACCGATTCAATCGCACGTTCAGTGTGCGCGAGACAATTGACCACAATGAGGGACTGCCAAGGCAACAATATAGGGTTCTTCTTGACGAAGATTGGTGCGACTGTGGAAGGTTTCAAGCTTTTCGTATGCCTTGCTCACACGTCATAGCTGCATGTGCGTATGCCCACCGCGACGCTATATCACTACTGTCTCCGATTTACAAGACTCAGACATTGCTCAGAGTTTACAGTGTTGCGTTTCCTGTGGTGGCCAAGGAGGATTACTGGCCTGAGTATGAAGGAGAGGTAGTTTGGCACAACGACGCAATGCGGCGAAAGAAAAAAGGGTGTCCCAATAGTACACGGATTAGAACCGAAATGGACGTCCGCGACAAAATGGAACGAAAATGCAGCATTTGCCGTCAGGTGGGGCACAATATCAAAAGATGCCCTAATCGTGGCTCGACAACGTCGCAAGTTTAGTATAATCTGTATTTTTTTTTAATGCAACGTATCAGTTTCGCTTACCGCCTCTTGTAACCTTGCCTCCGTTTTTCATCAACAAATTGTGCTTTAGTGAATAACCGAAATTGCCAAGGCAAACATTATTCAGACATATTCTTCTGTTTTTCCAAAATATATTTTTCAGACCCTTTCCAGAATCGATTTATCAGATATATACCCGAACCGGTGTGCGAAAATACCGGAAACAAGTAAAATTTTAAAAAAAAAAAAGACACAACACATAGTAGCCAAATGAAATGGCGCCTATGTGTTGTTATAGGAGTGCATGCGCCAATTGGATTGGCTACTCCCATTTGCCCTAATTTTTTTAGGGTTTACGCCAAATGGATTGGCTAGTTGTGTATATATGCGCCAAATGGTCTGGCGCATTCACTTCTAGTCAGTCCCAAACCTAGACAGTTTGGTAATTTACCTGAAAACATGGTTTTTCTTATATATTTTTTATCAAACATGGTTATTTTAATTTTTTTTCGTAGAATTATTCTGTTTTATGCGACTATATCTTAGGATTTAATTTAAGCAGGCAAAGCAGCAATGAATTGAAAACACATGTATATTATAAAATGAACTACTATTTCAATAATCCATTCAATAAAACTCAGCCATTGAACACTTCCTAGTTTGACACACGTTATGGTCACCGTGCTAATTATAATTATATACTTAAATAGGAGGTCAGCGTATATTTAATTTATGTGAGAAGATTGGGTAGGGGTGCAATTTATTCTAGTTAGAAATATTGTTATAAAATAGAATTTAAATAGTGTGTCATATTGAATCCACGTAACAAACTAGACTACAAACTTATCATTCATCAACCTATGGGCTATGGCCCCATTCTATAAGCAATTTCTTTTTCACCTTATAGTGTAACTCATGTCTTTAAAAATTTCAAATTGTTTTCAAAAAAAATTTGAAAATGCAATTTTAAACATATTATAAATTACTTTTATCAAAATTTGGTTCGAATATGTGAATATTTTTGGAATGAATTATGATTGGAATGAATTATGAGATGCATCTTTGAAAACTCTTATTTCGGATATATATTTCTAAAAACTTTCTCAAATGTATTTTGGGAAGAAACATGTTTAAATTTATATTTCTTTTTAATCCGACAAACAGTGTCATAATCTATAATTTGATTTAGACATTAACATCTCAAAATAAGACAATGCATTAATTAAAAAAAATATCTCAGAATATTACAAACATAGTTCTCAAAGTATGAAAAATACTAGTAAAACATTCGAAAATACAAAAAAAAAACACATAACCCACTGCGTATGCTTAATCCTAACCCTTTCACTCCTCCTCTGTCGTCAGTAACCCAAGGCATTTTGTACCTTAGTAAGAATGAAATGTGCTAGGGCAACCGGATCATCGTCATCTCTCTCAAACAGCTCAGACTCTAAGCCCCCCTCTCTAATCCACATAATATCATGACAGGTCGGCGACGCATCAACGACATGGTCATCCCGAGCTTGGCCATTCTTCAGGATCTCCTCATGAGCAGACCTATATGGACATCCAGGAGCGTCTAATGTTATAACAAGGTGTGACATAGTATAGAACCAAGTCATGTAACAGTCTGCATAATGCCACTGACTTGTGGATGACATATTTTGAGACTGCTCTAGTACTAGATGACTCTCAGAATCCGTCGGTATGTCATCGAGATGTCTGCACAAATCCAAATTGATGCGTGCATCGCTTCAGCATATAATGCACATCAGATTACTCCCACATACCATCCATCTAGAGTAATATGAAATGTGGTCGAAGGGAACAATATCCTGGTGAGTGACATATGGTGTCCAGTCGATGTCATTATGTTGAGTTCTATCAATATACACATGAAATGGCCTAACAACATCATTTCCTCTATGTGGGCAATACATGCAAGCACGTGGCTAATCCTTAGTATACCCTAGCACACGATCAAACCTATGTATGCGGTAAAAGTGGGATAGGATACATCCTTGAAAGTGAATAAGAAAAAACATTAGTAACAAATGTAAAAAAAAAGGTGCTTTTAAAATTAATAATGGCTATGGAAATTACCGTCATCAGGGTGAAATAGCCTATCATTTTCTTTTTCGTCTAAAGAGAACCTTCGCTCTGCATAGAGTATAAGTATAACAAACAAGCGGCCCCTCAGTTCCACTCGTGAATGGCTGACAAGTCGATGAAGTACTTAAGATATGCCACATCAACTTAGATTGCACTTTTGCCCACAAACATGGATGTGTCATCCAAAAATAGGAAGAAACACCTCAAAGCACACTCTCGGTAGAAGGTAACACTACGCCAAAATTGGCTTTTAACAGCACACCTACGACAGCGCTTATGCCCAAAAGCGCTTTGGTAGGTTTGTCTAAAAACAAAATAAAAAATCACGCTAGAAAAGCGCTCTTATAGGGGGGGTAATGAAAGCGCTTTTCAAAAGCGCTCTTATAGGGGGGGAATGAAAGCGCTTTTTAAAAGCGCTCTTATAGGGGGTAGGTATGAAAGCGCTTTCTAAAAGCGCTCTTATAGGATGGGGTATGACAGCGCTTTTGAAAAGCGCTCTTGTAGGGCTGGGTATGAAAGCGCTTCTGAAAAGCGCTCTTGTAGCCCTGATTAAATTTTTCATAAAACACAGACACGCTAATTTTTTCCAGAAACACGCTATTTTTTCAGAAACAGTCTTCTTCTTCCTCGCAAGTTCTCAACCAGTACTCCTCCTCTCACTCCCTCCGCCGTTCTCAACCACTCCCCGTCCCTCCGTCGTCGTCTCACTCTCACGCCACCGCCGCCGCCGCTGCCGCCGCCGGTCTGTGGGATTTTAGGGTTTTCTTGGTCAAAATCAACACTTCTTGCTTCATCCAACCCATTATTAAGGTACATATATGAATGATTTTATTTGCAATTGATTATATGAATCAACTGATTTGGGTTTGATATTTTAGAAATTTGTATGATACTTTGCTACGGATACTTTGCTAAGGTACACATATGGATGATTTTAGAAATTTCTGTTGCATGAACTGAATCAACTCATAATGAATTTTTTTAGTCTGGTTTTTAATCCTTTAACAAAAATATAGAGAAATGAATATTGTTTGTGTTTGATAAAATATAGAGAAATAGATATTATTAATAAGAAACACCACCATCCTTTACCCAAATTTCTTTGATAAAATTTTGTTTTTGCAAATGACTAGTTTAGTAGCCATTTCATTAATTAATCATTTTCATCCAATATAATCTCTTAAAGATACTTATTTGAAAAGGTAGAGACAATAACTCACTTAGTAGTATGTAGTTTGTAGAGGTGAGGTGACTTTATGAATAAACATGGAAGGAAGAAAAATTAACCTATGAATTAAAAATGGTGCTTTTTATCTCCAGTTGTGAAACTGCTCTTTATCTCCTATTCTTTAAGGTGCAGCTAATTTGATTTCTAATTTGTTTTTTTTTTAGGTGCAGGCTTTGCGTCTTTCTTTGACAGTTAGAAACACGATAGTGTCATTTCACGTTGGTCTAGAGCTAGAATAAGACTTGCTAAGGTAAGATACTGGATAATAGTTAATGTTCTCACTAAATGATGTTATGCTATGTATATGGTGCTAATTATTTTTCTTGTGTTTGAGAAGAGGAACACAAAAGTTAGTGTTATTTTTTTTAGTACTCATGTTCATGTCTTCCATTGATGCTATGCTATGCTATGTATATGTGCTAATTATTTTTCTTGTGTTTGCTTCTGAATTAAGGACTTGTTGATTCATGAATCTTTGAATCTTTGAATTGGTCATATTAGCAAGATTCATATATTATTCAATTGTATTAAGTATCTAAGGTAGTAGTAATGTATTCTATTATACGATGACTTATGATTGCCTCTTTGTATCTGCAGAATCTGAATCTCTAAAAGAAAATTGCTTAACCTTGTTCCCAATATATCACCACTCTTCTTTCTCCTTAGTTCAGGTTTGTGCTCTTAACTATACTTAAGTATACTTAAGTTAGGTTGTTATGCTTCAGGTTTTGTTGACTTATTGGAACAATGTTTCGTGAGGTTTTATATAAAAGTATAAGTTTTGAAGTTCTACTGTTATTTTGATTACATGAAAACTTTGGCATACTATTTCGTGAGGTATATTTATATATTTACTTATTTGTGGGATTGAGAATGAAAATGCTATCTTTATTCTAAACCATGATCGTTGTGCACTATGAGCATGTTTGAATGTAATACAAACATTTCAACTCTTCCTCTTGCTATTTTGTAACTTGGTTTATGGAATTCTACAAGTTTTGAAATGGATTGAACTATATTAAAACATGCTCATATATTAAATTGACTTTAAGAGATAAGAAGGAAATATCTATATTTATTTCTGAAATGAAGTGAGATGGGAAACATTCACATTATTCTCTTTCAAATTTTACATTATTCTCTTTCAAATTTTTACTAGTGATTTCATTTTCAACCAGTTTTTTGGTTTGTGGACTTATATTACCTTGAAATAAGGTAATGTCTTCTTTAAGAAATCGGGTATTCTGATTAGGTATTCTATTATGATGATAGCTATTTATTATCTTGACAGAATTCCTTAGTACCTGATAGAGAAACCAAGAAGCATTTGTTTAGCTTAATTAAGTCATGGATAAGACATGGATGAGATCAAACCGATTGTCGAAAGAGTACGAGAAAGGGGTATGGGAATTCGTTGAGTTTGCGGTTAAGCACTCCGAAGACCCGCTTCGAATGCCGTGTCCTTGCTTGGGTTGCTGTTATGGGGATAAGGTTGACGGGAAACAGTTGGGATCCCATTTACTACGGTTTGGAATTGATAGAAGTTATACATGTTGGACAATGCATGGTGAGAAAAGTAACGGGAATGCTGGGTCGAGTTGTAATAGGAAGTATGCTTCAAACGACGATTGCACAGACACATACGATTGTGATCGAGTCGAAGAGATTGCAGAAGCGCTTGAAGAAGATCTTGCGGATTGTCCCAAAATGTTTGAGAGGTTGGTAAGCGATGCAGAGAAACCGTTGTATGATGGTTGTTCAAAATTCACAAGATTGTCTGCGGTGTTAAAGTTGTACAACTTAAAGGCGGACAATGGATGGTCGGATAAAAGTTTCACAGAGTTATTAGCCCTTATGAAAGATATGCTACCAGAGGATAATGTTCTTCCCAATCGAACGTATGAAGCCAAAAAGATGTTGTCCTCTATTGGCATGAGCTATAATAAGATACATGCATGTCCAAACGATTGCGTTTTGTTTCGAAACGAGTATGCGGCGTTGAATGAGTGTCCTAAATGTGGTGCCCCTCGATATAAGAAAAAGTTGTCTCCTGCTAAAGTCTTATGGTATTTTCCTATAATTCCGAGATTTAGACGCATGTATCATAGTGAGACCGATTCAAGACACTTGACTTGGCATGCAGATGAAAGAATTATTGATGGAAAGTTGCGACATCCGGCAGACTCACCATAATGGATGAAAGTTGATACTGATTATCCTGAATTTGGAAAAGAAGCAAGAAACCTTCGGTTGTCATTGTCTACTGATGGAATGAACCCGCATGGTATTCAAAGTATCTCGCATAGCACATGGCCTGTGATTCTTATGATCTATAACCTACCTCCGTGGCTATGTATGAAGCGTAAGTACATGATGTTATCAATGCTAATTTCTGGGCCTAAACAACCAGGGAATGACATAGACGTATACTTGGCACCATTAATCGAAGATTTAAAGTTTTTGTGGGACAACGGTGTGGAGGTTTACGATGGGTATAGGAAGGAAAGTTTCAACTTGAGGGCGATGTTGTTTGGAACAATTAATGATTTTCCAGCATACGGAAATTTATCCGGGTACAGCAATAAAGGTCAAAAGGCGTGTCCCGTTTGTGAAGATGAAACCGATACGACACGATTGGATCTTTGTCAGAAGAATGTCTTTCTCGGTCATCGTAGATTCTTAAATTCTAATCATCACTACCGTGGGTGGAGAAAAGCATTCAACGGAAAGGCCGAACATGGTACAGCCCCGCCTTTTTTGTCAGGTGATCAAATTTTTGAAAAGGTGAAAGATGTGAGCACTCAGTTTGGCAAGCCTTTTGCACATTCACTTGTCAAGGGTGGGTGGAAGAAGAAGTCCATTTTTTTTTAACTTCCATATTGGAAGTCGTTGTACGTAAGACATTTCCTGGATGTTATGCATATTGAAAAAAATGTATTTGACAGCGTTATAGGTACGTTACTCAATATACCAGGAAAGTCTAAGGATGGCGTTAACATAAGGAATGACATGGTAAACATGGGGATGAGAACTGAATTGAGACCCGTGACGAAAGGAAGACGAACATATCTGCCACCTGCTGTTTACACTCTATCTAGAAAGGAGAAGAAAACATTGTGTAAGTTCCTCAGTGAAGTTAAAGTTCCAGAAGGCTACTCTTCAGATATTAGAAGACTTGTGTCCATGAAAGACCTCAAGTTAAAGAGTTTGAAGACGCATGATTGTCATGTTATAATGGAACATTTTTTACCAATAGGTATACGTTCTATTCTGCCAGAAAAAGTAAGAAGCGCAATAACTAAGCTGTGTTTCTTCTTCAGGTCAATTTGCAGTAAGGTGGTCGATCCCGCGATCTTACCAACATTGCAAAAAGAGATAGTTGTTACTTTATGTGATCTTGAAATGTATTTTCCTCCCTCGTTTTTTGACATAATGGTTCATCTAGTCGTTCATCTTGTGAAAGAGACACAATTGTGCGGACCAGCTTATGTGAGATGGATGTACCCTGCTGAACGTTATATGAAAATATTAAAAGGGTACGTGAAAAACAGAAGTCGACCGGAGGGTTGTATTGCCGAACGATACGTTGTTGAAGAAGCGGTTGAGTTTTGTACTGAATATCTGTCAAATGTTCAATCAATTGGACTCCCCAAATCTCATATTGTCGAAAAAAAAGAAGGAAAAAGGCTAATTGGAAATAAAGTTGTGACAGTATCAATGGTCGAACGGGATCAAGCGCACTTGTATGTTCTGCACAATGAGATTGAGGTTGAGCCGTATGTTGAAATGCACAAGGTTGCTCTCCGAGATTTAAATCCAAATAGAAATGAGAACTGGATAGTATGAGAGCACAATCGAAGTTTCATATCGTGGTTTAGGGATCATATTTATTCAAAGTATCGTTCAGATCCTGCTTCAGTAACAGAAAGGTTGAGATGTTTAGCCTATGGTCCAAGTGTAATTGTGCTTTCTTATAGCGCATACGCAATTAATGGATACACATTTTATACCAAAGAACAGGATGATAAAAGTACTATGCAAAATAGTGGTGTTACCTTGGTAGCTGAAGTAATGCACATATCAAGTGCGAATGACTTAAATCCGAAATTTGCAAATTTGTCATATTTTGGGGTTATCGAGCGCATTTTGGTGTTTGATTACGCGAAGTTTCAGATTCCTGTATTTGGTTGCAAGTGGGTTGAAAATAATAGTGGCATACGAATGGATAAGTCAGGATTTTTGCAAGTGGATCTCAATAGGGTAGGGTACAAAGATGAGCTAGCCTTTCATTTTAGCCTCTCAAGCTAAACAAGTGTTCTATGTCAATGATCCGACAAGTACGAAATGGTCTATAGTGCTTTTATCTAACAAAATAGTAGATGAAAACATTGAAGATCAAGGTGATATTGGTGTTGGCATTGAATCTTGTACAAGAAACGATCATAATGAGAATGAATCTTGTACTAGAAATGATCATAATGAGGGTATTTGGATCAATCCAACCGTCCGCGTTGTTAAGAGACGCGTAGAACACAATCCTACAAAGAAAAGAAAGAGACGTTAGTGATAAAGGTAATAGTATACATATTCCGACTAATTTGTTTTATTCAATTTGTACCGATTGTTTTAATCAATAGTATAGTACTTATTCAATTTTGGTGCATATTCTCGTTTTGTACATAACTTTTGAACCATGTATCCGTTTGTCGACTTCTTTACATGTAACTATACTATTTTGACGATTCCGGAGCTGCTCATGCACTTATATGTTCATTTCGGGACTGTTTTTTTATCGGTTTTGCTTCTGCCCGTAATCAAAAGTCGGGCTTAGGGTCTGAATTTCGGAAAACCGACTTTATTTTTGAGTCCGTGGGGACGTTTTACCATAGCCATGTAAATTTCGTTCAATTCCGACAACTTTATTTTTTGACGCTTATTTTGATTTGTATCGATTTCGTTTCCGATTTACTTGTACATGCATGGTTTGACTTCCATTTTACTTGTATAGATTGTTAGCTTATTAATAGTGTACTAATGTGCTTTAGTTTGTTTGATACAGGTTAAATGGCTCCGGATAGAGATGCTCCACCTGAAAACTCACAAGAAAGAGATGCTCAAGAAAGAGATGCCACGGATACAAATGCTCCACCTGATACTGAAGCAAAAGAAGTTGCATGAGGCATCACTATCATGAAGGGAATCGTTCGACATAGAGACCAAGGATTAGTATACCGATTGGAATGGAATTCTGATAAACAAGCAATTGGTCCTAATTCTGCAAAGTTGACAAGTTATATTGGTACACTTGTTCGTATGCATATTCCGGTCTCCGTAGCTAGATGGAATATGAAAAGCGAAGACTTGGATGCGAAAAAAAAAGCGATTTGGGACGAGCTTCAGGTATATATCATATATGGTTAATTGTTGTTATTATCTTGATGATAAATTGTTTAAATTACTTATACTAACACACTATGAGTATGTTTTTTTGCAGAGGACTTTTGAGATACCAGATGATCGTAGACGCTACATACTTGGTTTGGCCGGCAAAAGATATAGAGGGTGGAAAGCTTTTTTGACAAACACTTATCTTAAGGATAAAGATGGAAACTTTCTTGAAGAGGCACCGGGACGGCCAAAAAAGTATGAGATCTTCATTGGTGAAGAAGATTGGGCTAAGTTTGTAGAGCAAAGAGATGAAGATTTTCGGAAAAGGAGTGCCAAGAATAGTGCGAGAGCATCCAAACCCGCATATCCATACAAAAAAGGGCGTTTGGGATATGCACGCTTGGAGGATAAAATTGTAAGTAAATAGAAATGCGTTTTAATTAATTGTCTAAATGTGTTTTATTTGACGATTTTATCTTTTGTGTCAATGCATAGTTAGAGGAGACTAAAAGTGAGGAAACCTCACTTCCTGAACATGTGTTGTGGAGGGAAGCTCGTGTGGGCAAGGATCATGCTGTCGATCCCGAAGTTCAGAGAGTTTTTACTGAATGTGTAAGTATAATACTGTGTCTTTAATTAAATCAAATGTTTTTTAATATATAAATGATTTTTTAATGTAAATGAATTACAGGAGACCTTGTCGCAATCGGCATCCATCGGTGAGGGGAGCGTACTTAGTAGAGCACTAGATGCTCCTGAGTATCCCGGTCGGGTGAGGGGTAAGGGTCATGGTGTGACTCCAACCTCTTTTTACAAGAGTCCTAGGAGAAGAAATCCTTCAAATGAAGAAGTGTTGCAAAAGTTGGCGGAATTGCAAGCACAAGTCTCTGAATTGCAAAGAGATAAAGAGGCGTATATGAGAGAAAAGTGCAACACTTCATCGGTGAAAGAAACTAGTGATAAGGCTAGTATCAACTATCAAAGGAAATTTCCCGAGGTAATTATAATTTTTTTTCCTTTTAAATTGTTCTATTTTATTAATGATAATGACTTTATATTTACTATTGGTTTAGGGCATTTCATCTTGCCAACTATACTTATCGGAACCGAGTTATCGACTAGTTGGCAAGGGAAAAGTGCACAACACTTTGGGAGATTTACTTCACCATAGACCGCTCCCGGATGGACACCTGAAAGTATCGGTGGATGTTGTAGTAGATCATGATGCGATGCTACCGGTACCTGACATGGTCTCAGAGACGACATTGCTGCGAGATGCAATAGGATCATTTGTTGCATGGCCCTCGGAGCTCATTACCATTAGTGATGAGGTATATTGAAAACGATTATAAATCATTTAGTTTTCGAATGTCAATTCTAAACCGTTTATTAATTATTTTTTACATTTTAATTTTAGACTGCTCCTATAAAACCCACAGTTAAGGGTAAAGGGATTTTACAGGAGGAGGAGTCCGTTGCATCACTAAAAGAGGTACATTTAAAGTGTTAATAATTAATCTGAATCTAAATCTGCATGATTTTATATTTTACATAACTTATATGATTTTTAGGCATCCGCTCGAGAGTCACAACAAGTGACGCAGCAAGTTCGTACCGTACCACCCACTGGTCCTCCGAAGCCAGCGGGAAAAAAAGGCGGTGCTTTTGTGCCTCGGTACCGGTCGACGCTCGCAACAATGGTTGATATGTCCGATTTGAAGGATGGTGCTTTACGTGAAATCGTTATGGATGAGAGTGTCTTCGGTATTGAATTCAAGTCACTTATTACACTTGATGACTTGGAGGAGATTTTTAAGCATGATCAACTAGGCGTCAATAACATGCACTCATACATTCGGTAATATTCCCTCATCCGATATATTATTTAATTAGTCCCACAATATAATTTATTTACACATTTCAATGAAAATAATCTAATGTTTATTATGTTTTTATTTAAGGTTGTTGTATGACAGAGTGTTGCGCGGGACTCCGTTGTCTAACAGATTCCGTTTCGTGTCTTCCGCCCACTGCAGCGGAATGGCAATTGATTCGGAACCGGAATCAGTTAGACAGCGCTTAGTAGATAGATTCATGTCCACCGGCAATACAGAATGTCTGCATCTTTGGGCGTATAATACCCAACCAGTAGGGTTAGTTTCTCATTCTTTGTTCATCTAATCTCTGTTTCTTTTGTGTATAGCAAAATTTTCATATAACCTATTGTTTTTATTTATAGAGCACACTGGTTGCTGCTTGCTATCAACCCTATAAGGGAAGTCGTGTATTATCTGAATTCGGTAAATGGTGAATGGACCAATTATCCGGCCATGAAGGACATCGTTGATTTGTAAGTGGGATCGTTCTAAATATATATTCGTGTATATTTATATATATATATTTACTTATTTGTGGGATTGATCTAAACATATGCTTTTATATATTTGTTAATTAGATCAATACAAGTGTTCCGAAGTCAACGGGACGCACAGGTATCCCGAACTAAATCTAGCAACATTACTTGGATCCAAGTGCAGGTACATTATTTTTCACAATGTTGCTTATAATATATTTATGCTACTTGATAAAACAATGCACAACTATAGAATCTTATTTGTTTTCTATGTAGTGTCCGCAACAGAAAAACAGTTACGATTGCGGATACTTTGTATTGAGGTTTATGAAAGAAATCCTTCAGGCAAATCAATTAGAGATTCCGCTCACGGTATGAATTTATAACTTAAGATAATTTCATATAATTTATTACATTTAACTAAATGTATCATTCATATTTTGTTTTTGTTTTGTAGTACCTTGACGAATTCCGTGCCGCTGGATACCCGAGACTTAAGTTGGAAGAAATAAAAGAGGATTTGTTTCATTTTTATATTAAGCGCTTTTTCATGTAGGATTTGTGTCGAATTGAAGTACTATAATATTATTGATGTTGTAATGATGTATATATATAATTTTGGATATTATAATGGTATTATATTAGTATATATATATATTGTCTTACTGATGGCTGAAATAATATCGTCGAAAATAAATTACAGGTCGAAAATATTACAGGCTGAAAACATATTACAGGTCGAAAATATTACAGGTCGACTGGGAGGATTAAATTACAGGCTGCACATTAAAATACCTCATTTAGCTACTAAAGCGCTTTTTAAAAAAGCGCTCTTAAAGGCCCACATACTAAAGCGCTTCTTTTTAAAAGCGCTGCCAAAGATTACTAAAAAAGAAAAAAAAAAAAAAAAAAACAACATACTAAAGCGCTTTTGTAAAAGCGCTCTTATAGGGGGGGCTATCAGAGCGCTTTTTCTGGAAAAAGCGCTCTTAAAGCCCACCCTATAAGAGCGCTTTTACAAAAGCGCTTTAGTATGTTGCGTTTTTTTTTTTATTTTTTACTCTCACAGGTGGGCCTATCACAGCGCTTTTCTGGAAAAAGCGCACTTAAAGGGGGGCCTACCAGAGCGCTTTTTCCTGAAAAGCGCTCTTAAAGGGGGGCCTACAAGAGCGCTTTTTCCAGAAAAGCGCTCTTATAGGGGGGCCTACCAGAGCGCTTTTAAAAGCGCTTTCGTAGCCTATGCCAGCGCTGGCTTTGGCATCGCTTTAAAGCGCTGTTAAAGCCCAAAAAAAGCGCTCTTGTAGCTGTTCCGTGTTGTAGTGTAACATGTAGTTCATCGTCGTCGATATCACCGGCCAACTCTAACTTTTGTTCATATAGCTCCTGCAAGTATGAAAATTTGGCATGAGAGCCTCTAGTTTTGTCACAGTGGATCAGGACATCAATTGGATCAACTCCCAAATAAATTACCATAATCTCTTGGACCTCGCCGCGTTTGATCCTGGAATGATCAAATAACTTCCCCATGATGGGAAGGTGTGGAAGGCAAGTGACGTCATCTAGTGTAATCGTCATCTCGCCAATAGGGAAGTGGAAAAATGATGTTTCTTTATGCCATCTCTCACCAAAAGCCCCCCAACATGCCATGGATGATGGTTTGGTAACCGGAGCAACACAAGCCGGGAAGACCGGATTATCAGATGACATTTTGGAACCAATTATCCTCGGGATCAGGGGCGGAGCATCAGCTGGACAGGGGGTGGCCATGGCCACCCCAAACATTTCAAAAAAATTCAAAATATTAAGGTGCAGTTGTATAAATTCTAATAAATCATAAAATGAATATGTTATGTTACAATTAGATTAATATGATTGAGTGTGGCACATCGGTAGTTCTTTGTTTTACTAATCCAAAGTGTCTTTAGTTCGATCTTTCTTGGACAATTTTTTGTAAAATATTAATTTATTTTAAAAAAATACATTTCATAGGAATCGAACCCTAAAAATTAATTAAAATTATGTAAAACTTGCCACTGCACTGTGAAATGTGAAACATGCATGTTAAAGTGATGAAACTATAAATATATACTTCATCTATGATTTGTAGCCCCCTCTATACAAATTTTCTAGCTCCGCCACTACTCGGGATGATCAAGCTTGTGAATTTTTTGTTGTGGTTAACAGACTTCAAACAATTGTGCTCCTGTTAAAAATAAAATATGACAATATCGGTCGTAGGGAATTTGTTTAAAACATAAAAATAACAACTATTAACAAATATACCTTTCCAGCCTAGACATGCCTAGCAACATGGTCTATATAGTATATCAATAATGAGGTGTCAAAGGACCCTCATAGATAAGGGTCTGCAGATTGAGGGACATTATCATGTTCAGTAGGAGGTGCCTCCTGGTCTACGTGAGCATGGGATGAGGACCCATGTGACATGAAGCTTCTAGAACTCGATGCTTCCTCGTCATGAGGCCTAGGGATGGTTCCCTTCCTAGCTCTGGATTTCACATTATGTGTCGTTATAGTATAGTGGTAAACATTCTTTTGCTTGTACATTTTTTAATTTTGAACCATAAAATTGTTTCATTTTCCAAACCTTGTTGATTCATGATTTTTTGGTTGATTACTTTGCTTCTTTAAGTTTGTTTGGCCTTGTTTGAGGACAAACAAGTTTAAGTTTGGGAGACTTTGATAAGTGTCAAATTGTAATTATTTTTGTGTATAGTTTTGCGGCACTTATTGTCTCTTTTTCCTTAACTTATGCATGAATGCGTATGTTTTCGTTATAGTTGTGCATAATATGTATTCGAGTTTTAATTCATTTATGTACCATTTGACCATTTTTCATTCGTTTTATAGGTATTATTTTATATCGGAGCCCTGAACAATAAAGCGTCGAAGGCACGACTTTGATAACACAGTTTGGAGCAATAAGGAGAAAATTCTACATAAGCCCGCTAAGCCAGAGTTGTAGCGTGCTATACCTTCAAGACATTAGCCAGGATTGATTCCGCAAGCTCGCTTAGCAAGATCATTTTTATTGTTCCAGATATTTTTCTCCAGAGGCGGTTTGTCTCTAATAAACGTGGGCTCGCTTAGCAAAAATCATATCGCTTAGCGAGGTCTATTAAATTTTGTGTTTATTTTTCATTTCAACTCATTTTCTAGGTTTTGGTTTGAGGAATATTTGTCCCAAATTCATCAACTCATTTTCTTGATGAATATTACGTAGTCTCCTTACAAATATATTTATACAAAATTATAAATAAAAGATATATTTTGAGTTAAATGGTTATGCATTGACAATGTAAAATAATTTTATACTGTTATCCAATAAGAATATATTATTCAGCCATGTCATATCAATAATCCAAAAATTACAATCTGACTTGGCGGAATATATGGTTCTGATTGATTGACAATGTAAAATATTTTACACTGTCAGTGCATCACCTATTTTTTTATATTTTAATAATAAATAAGTCTTAATTAATATCATAAAAATATTTATTTAAATGAAATTATACAAAATATAGGATATTTTTAATTTTTGTAAAAATTAAAAAATATATTAAAATATTATAATAACACAAAAAGTCCAAATAATAAAAAAATATATTTAATTCCGAAGAGAGAAGATTTTTTTAAAGTAATTTAATACAAAAATTTATTCTTTAAAAATATACAATTAAAATATCGCGAATTCAAACATGCGGTTATGCATATGATGTCTTTAACCTATCTATCATATAATTTATGTTCTATATTTACTTCTAAAGAAAATAGATGAAATTGTTTTAAAATAGAAGGTTAAGTTGTGTAATTTACCCTAACCATAATAATTAAGATAAGTTTAAACACAAAACCATTGGCTTCTTACTCAATAATACTAGTACATTATTTACTTTTCTTTACCTTCTTCAGCTGCGCCCATAGTCCAACAACCAAACCCACAAACCAGTCTATGGTTTTCTCCAAAACCATTTTCACTCCCAAAAACCAGGAACTTTATTTTTTACTATGTTTTTCTATTATTTTTCATTCAAAAACCACTGCTACTGGACCCCACTCCTCAATATGTGGCGATTCGAGTAAGCTTCAAGTGAGTACCACACGCTAATTTCCACACCCCTCGAATTTTGTGCATTTTTGCATGGCTCCTCTTACCGTTTTTGACCTTTAACTTTTTCTGTTTTTGTTTGGTAAACCTTGAAATTTAGGGATCTATCCGAGGGTAATTTAGGATATTGCAAAAGTATAAAATTTTATATTTGCTGGCTGCTCATCATATGATGCATCTGAATGTGGCATGATGGCGTTATTCCACGCCAATTACGCGAGCATCCACAAATGGCGAGTATAAGCACGCGCGTAAATGAGAGTAAGTTACGTTGTCCCCACACAAATGGAAATAAATTCATAAAGCTTCATTCCCTTGAAACTAGAAAGTGGTTCAAAGTTCAAACTTCCAATCTTCTTGAAGGTGCAAAGATTAAAAAAAGGTTTCGCTAAGGTGTCCTAAAAGTATAAGTAATGGTTGAAGTTAACAAATTAAAAAATATATTTAATGTTGTATGAAAATAAGAAACTATAAATCATATTTTAAAAATATATAATAGAAAAATGATTATTAATGATTTATTAATATTATAAAATAATATATATTTTAAATAATTATTTATTATTAAAATGACACGATTTTAAATGAAATAATATTAATAAAAAGATTATAATCTTTTTAAATTTATCTTTCTCGTAACAAAACTTTCATTGGTTTCATATTTGGTTTATTGTTTATGTTAGATAATATTAATATAAATTAAATATGACAATAAAGAATTTAAAAGTAATAGTAAAATATTTATTTTTAATTGCACAATTAAAAAAAAACTCATATCCGAGCTTATAATCGCGTGACTTTAGACATTTGTACATTTTTTTTTTATATTTTAAGGATATTTAAATAAAATTTAATTGTTAAGCACTGACAAATATATAACAGTTTTTAAAACAGTTTTTAATTGCTTATTAAAAAAAATATATAAAACATTTTACACCGCCGGTGAATCGTGACCGTTAAATATTTATTGAAATTTAACTTTTATTTTAATTATTTATAAAATAATATTTATGAATGATTGTGATGCAGTGATTGTGTAATAGTGCAAAGTAATTAATCTCATTTAAATATGCATATTCTTTTTAATTTATATTTTATAATAAAACTATATTACTATATTATTATATTATTTTAAAAAATTTATTATTAAAAATATTTTTGAAAATATTACCGTTGAATTATGAATTAAACATATTTATTTTACAAATTATTTTCTAAATATATTTTTAGAGTACTCTAGAGTTTAAGCCAGATGTCACCTTAGTATAAATCTTCTTAAGGGCAATCATTAAACATTATATAAGATTTTAAAACATATATAAATTTGTTAAAAAGATTAAGTTTTATAAGTTCTAACATTGATTAAATAAACTTTTATAAAATTACACATTTTAAATTATTCTCTTAATTTTTACAATTAAAAATTTAAGAGAAAAGTTGATCGTTTTAACCATTGTGTTTTTACTAAGAACACCGTCTGGATAATCTCCTAGATGCTAGTTAGGTGAAATTGTTGGAATATTAGTTTCGAGTGTGCTTCTTTATCAATATCTTTCTGTCAGATGTTTTCTGATTCCTCAACATTTACTCCGGTGTTCTTTATTTAGTATTTGTTTCAACTCTGTGATTTCTCCAACAATGAGCCATAGTAAATTGCCTCTACATTTTTCATGATTAAGTGCTCAAGGTAATGTCTTTCGTCTCAATAATTTCCATTAATCATGAATTATAACAAATCAAATATCAACTTCGTAACCTCCTTGTGACCCTTTGGACCGCCTCTTCACTGTTATGGTGGATTACCAACCCGGCGAACTGACTTCTATCATGGTCTGTCTCATATGATCTATCCGAGAACCTTCATGACCCTAGTTACTAACCCGACATGACAGCTTTTGTCATGGTTTTTTTAGTCGTATGAATTTTCGTATCCATAAATCATCATCTCATCCGAACTAAAAGAGGTATCTCGACTAAGATAAAAATCTATGATGTACATAAACCCCCCAAGCACAATGTTTGGAAAGGTGAAGTGTTTGGATAAATAATCCTGACATATGTTCGTCCACGTAAAACCATATCTTAACTCGTCCTTGATCTAACTAGATCCTGACCACCTGTCTTTTACCGGATGATGACATATGTTAGAGTGTTAAATTGGTACTGATTTTAAATATGAGAAATGCTAGTCAGTGCCCTTGGGATACTCTTTAAGTGAGTAAAGTGGTAAAATTTTTAAAAAATGCGTGTATTCAATGTATTGAAAATGTATTGGAAATTGAAATATTGACCTTTATAAATAATATTTTCTTTATTTAGTATGCTTAAAGAGTGCCCTGAGGGCACTCGTTAGCAAGACCCTTTAAATATTCCGTGGGATTTTTTCTCTCTCTTCATAATGATTACCTTTTATGGGAAAACTAAGCTCATTATGACTCTAACTGACATATATTTCTCAGTCGTTTCATAATCATAACACTTAGTGGATGAATACCAAACGTCTTTTTTCCAAACTCTCCGTTCTTTGAAATTTGAATATTTCAAAACTCTCTTTCAAAGTAGTCTTTTAAAGCTTTTATCCACCAACAACTTATCACAAAGCAACTTCAAGTATTCTCGTTTTTAGCTTACTTTTTCTTTTGTTTAATTTTTGTAATGGTGATTATACGTGAATGCGATGATCTGGGAAACATATTGATTCCTCAAAATGCCCACGATAGAAAAAAAAAACTTTGGGATTTATGCATGAAAGAGTGTAGAGATCATTTGGGTAAAGTTGTGTTTGACCTTATTATTAAGGAAGTTTATGGCGATATTTTTGCATTTATTAGCGAAACTGATTCAGAATCTTCATCATCAGGTTCTATAGAAATAGTGATGAAGATGATTGGATCTTTGATTGACCAAGAAGTAATAAGTTATGACCATAGTTCAATCAATGACAAATACATTTTCAAAATCCGATTTGAGAGGAATATTTCCCGAGTGACTCAGAATATCCTTGACGGATGTTGAGCAAGTTTATTGTTGATACCTTTCCATGCTTGCTAGCAGAGAAATGTTGTACCACTTTCATGGTCAGGTCTTGACAACTGACAATTGAAAATTTGAGTTAACCCATATACCATTGCAAGGCCACGTCTTTGAACGTTCTCGCCATAAGTTTGCATTTTAGAGAATCATAGGCACCAATGATTGTCATCTGGTTGTTGATTGCAATTATGTTCTCTTGAGGATCACTCTTGCCATCGAAAGATGCCAAGGATGGTGGCTTGAAGTTTTCAGAGACTTGATCATCCCATATCATCTCTACTAGAGGTTGTGGACCTAGAAGTTCCTCTTCTTCCTCCCACATCCCGGTTCTCAGTTTAACGGAATGTATGAACGCTATCTAGAACGACTCATTTTGTTCAGGGCCAGTCCTTAGAATTTGGGTGCCTTGGGCGAATCACAAGAGTGGTGCCCCTATAATTTTTTAATAATAAATACATAAGGATAAAAGAAATAGTTGCATAAAAAACACATTTTCATTTGACATTGTGCAAAAAGAATAGAAATATTGATCGTTGAATCAATGTTTATACTACATCAAAACATAAACCACTATAAAGAGACTTATTATTATTATTCTTCTTCTTGATCCCGTCTTTTTTCTTATAAAAAAATGACCAAACCTTTAAAATTATTTAAATATCATCCTCTTAGCATTTTTTTGTTGCAAAATCATTAATAATTTGTTCATAATCAAGGTTCTTCAAAAAATTATTTTCAATTGAAATCAACGCAATACTATTTAATCTATCTTGTGACATAGTAGACCTCGAATAAGATTTTAATAATTTTAATTTAGAAAAACTTCTTTCAGCAGATGCAACACTGATAGAAATAGTCAATATTACTCTATAATATATGCGTGAATTAGGAAAACAATTAAAAGTCTTTAAAGAACACAATATCATATAACTTGATTTTGATTCAACGGTTAAAGCTTCTCTAATAACTTTCAATTCTTCAAACAAAATGTCATCATTAAGACAAGAGAATCGTCATGTTTTAAACAAGTTTTAAGATGTTTACAACATGCTTTTAAGTTCCTATCAAATAATGATCTAAGTCTTTCAATACTAAACAAGAATTCAAAAATATTTACATATGTGCTATACTGCTCAAATCTTCTATCAAGTGAGTCAATTATTTGATCTATAATATATAAGAAATAATGATTTCGAAAAGACTATTCAATAGACTCAAGATTCAATTGTGTGGGTTGAGATGAATTCTCATCAAAGTGTTGTTTTCTATTACTTTGACGTTTTTGAATAAACACACATTCAATCTCTATTTCATTTTCAATCTTTTCACCACTAACCTTAGTATTTACAAATTCATATTCTCTATATTTTTTCAAATACTTGATCAAACATTTTACTAGTTTTATAGCCACATCAATACACATGTATTTCTTTTTTTGTTGCAAACTTTTGCTAATTTCATTAACAACAGTTAACAATTCAAACCAAACAATCATAGCTACTAAAAATTCAAAGTTTCCAATTTCATGAGTTGCTAAAGATTCAACTTCACTCTTATTTTAGGGATCATTATCTTGCTCAGCTAGTTGAAGTAGTGCTTCACTCTTAATTTTGGGATCAATAATACAAAATATTTTCTATATCATTTTTTTTTAATTTTAGTGTCTCAATTAAATCTTTAGTTGCTAAAATTATGGATATATTAATTAATTTAATTTTAGAGTAATTAATTGATTTTATTCTACTCTATATTTTATTTATGAGAAATTACATTATTTTATTGGCTTAAATGCAACTTTGGTCCCCCTATTTAGCATTTTTTTTGATTTTGATCCCCCCACTTTTAAAACCACCATTTTAGTCCCTATTTTAACTTTGTTGCTTGGATTTAGTCCCCCAGTCAATTTGGTTCATAATTTTAATGACGTGGCGTGTTTTGGGCTGATGTGTCAATGCCAAGTCATTTAAATATTACTTAAACTAATGATTTATATTATCATAACTATTTTAATATTTTCATTAATTAAAATAATGTCACTTAAGTTAAATAGAAAATAAACAAAATGGAATTAAACAAAAACCACACTGTTTGTTTTCCATTACGATCATTACTCTGTAACTAAAGAAAATGAAGAACGAAGAACCCTAGGCTGCGACGAAGACGAAGTGGAACTGGTTTCGATAACCCAAGTAACGTTGTCTCTTATTCGATTGCGTTTGCTACAGTCACACTATTCGATGGCGTCACCCAGCTCCGTCTCCAGGTAAAATTGCGTTTACTTTATGTTGTGGTCCCAGATTCTGATTTCTTTATGTTGTGGTCCCGTGTTTGTGTATCCATTTTTAGGGTTTGATTTGTTTTTGATGTGGTCCCAGATTCTGATTTCTTTATGTTGTGGTGTAGTGTTTGTGTTTCCATGTTTATGTTGTGGTCCCAGATTCTAATTTGTCGTGTTGTCGTGTTCTGTTGTAGGCCTTCAGAAACTCAACTGGTTAGACTCCGAATACACCATCGGGGATGTTTTGTCGACAACCCAGTGAAGTTATATGTTGGTGACATTGTTACTGAGATGGATTGGGACTGGGATGTGGACTACCTATCCTATATGCAAATCGAAGATATGATCAAAGCTCAGGGGTATTGTAACATAAAGTGTGTGTGGTATTTGGAATCCAAACTTTTCATTTTCCCGTGGACTTAGGTCGTTGAACAATGATAGCGACGTGTTAAGGTTTGTGGAAGACGTTAGAGGATTTAAAGTCGTTGACATTTACGTTGAGCACAAGGTTGAAGAAAATGTGGAGGAAGTAAATGTGGAGGAAGTAAATGTGGAGGAGGAAGTTGATAATGAACAGGAAAATGTGGAGGAAGTAAATGTGGAGGAGGAAGTTGATAATGAACAGAAAAATGTGGAGGATGCAAATGAAGAGGATGTAAATGAAGATGAAGAGGAAAATGTGGATAATGAGGAGGATGTAAATGAAGATGAAAATGTGGAGGATGCAAATGAGGAGGAAAATGTGGAGGATGCAAATGAAGAAAGTGAATCTGATCCCGATTATAAAATGAGCAGTGAGGAAGATGAGGATGATGATGAAGTTGTTTTTGATGAGTTGGATTTAGGTACTGATGCTGGAATTGATTGGACCACAATTCTCCCTACGGTTCCAACACAAAACTCTTCAAGGATGGATGTCACTTCTGATAATGATAGTTGTGATTCAGAAGTACTTCGTACTCCAACGGATAGTGATGCTGAAGATGCGATAAAGGAGTATCCAACTTTTAAGAAAGATACAAAATTTGAATTAGGGATGATGTTCAAGGATAAAGATCAAATCAAAGATGCCATCAAGGAGTTTGCATTGGAGAAAAACAAGAGTCTTGTGATCAAGAAAAATGACAAAAGGAGAGTTGTTGTCAAATGTATTGAAGGATGTCCATTTCATATTAGGTTTAGCAAGAGGTCTACCAACCAATTTTGGCAAGTTGTTAGCTTCGTTGATCAACATACTTGTCATAGGACAGCCAAGAATAGACAAGCGACAACACAATGGTTAGCTCGCAAATTTGTTGATACTTTAAGGCACACTCCTGAAATGAAAAGTAAAGGCCTGGTTGCAGAAGGTCTTCAAAGGTGGGGGGTAAAGTTGTCAAGCCATCAAGCATATAGAGCCAAGAGGAAGGCAATAGAATTGATTTAAGGTGCTGGTCGCGAACAGTTTAACCATCTAAGGAGTTATGCTGAGGAGCTGTTAAGGTCGAATCCAAACTCTACTGTTATCATTAAGTGTGTAGATTCAGCTGCAGGTCCGGTATTTGAAAGAATATACGTATGCTTAGAAGCATGTAAGGCAGCATTTGCAACTACGTGTAGGCCTTTAATTGGATTGGATGCCTGTTTTCTAAAAGGGGAATATGGAGGTCAGTTAATAGGTGCTTTTGGTAAGGATGGAAATAACAAGATTTATCCAATTGCTTATGCCGTGGTCGAAGCTGAAACGAAGGACTCTTGGCAATGGTTCCTGAAGTTATTACTTGATGACTTAAATTCCGTGCAACAAATGGATTATGGGTTTATATCTGATCAACAGAAGGTATGTTATCTAATTTTTATCTAATTGTTATCTAGTTGTTATCTAATTGTTATGTAATTGTTATCTTGTTGTCCAGGGTTTGGTACCGGCTATTCTAGAGACAAGCCAACATGTTGAACATCGGCTGTGTGTTAAACACTTATATGGCAATTGGAGGAAGAAATATCCTGGGATAATAATGAAGGAAGCGCTATGGAGGGCAGCTCGGGCCACAACTATACCTGGATGGCAAAGATCAATGAATCACATGAAAGAGCTCAATCCTAAAGCTTGGAAAGACATGATGGATGTACCTGCAATAATCACATGAATAACAGTGCTGCTACAATAATCAGCTACTATAAAATAACAGTGCTGCTACAATGTCAGCTCAATATAATCAGCTAGTATCATAAACAATTTTGTTACTTTTATCCATGAACTTTAAATTTGAATGTGTTTGTCTGCAGTCTCAATATAATCAGCTAGTATCATATAAAATTGGGATTGTAGTTTACACCAACAATTGAGCTACAATATTAGCATATAAGTATTAGGCTAACAGATTTGTAAGACATCTATCATATATTAATAGTTTTCCTTAGAATTTACTCGGATAGAAGTGAAAGCAGAATTGTAATATTGTTTCTAAATGAGAACAAAGGATTGAACAATCATAGGTTGGAACTACTGCTCAAGAAGAACGCAACTGATATAGCTACTGCTAACAGGAATTTGGATACAAGCATCACCAAATAAGAGAAGCAAATAGATTTCTTATTCCAAATAGGAATTAGATTTCTATGCATCATCACCAAATAGGAATTTGGATACAAGCATCACCAAGCTACTGCTAACAGAATTGTAATATTATTCCTGTGCAGCTTCAGACAATGTGTACAGAGAAGCAAATAGATTTCTTATTCCAAATAGGAATTCTGAATTTAGAGGTAGCAGTACAGACATATTGGTTCAATTGGTTCAATTAATGATCCCATTTATCATATTGGTTCAATTGGTAGTGATATTAACAAAGATAATGCAATACATCAGTTATGCATACTTTTATCACTAAACATGAAGAATTCAATTGTTCAATACTGTCAAAAGCAATGTCAAAACAGGTTAACACAAAACCATTTGATTTCATTAAAGAGACAAAACAGGTTACAACCATTTGATTTCATTAAAGAGACAAAGTAAATTACAACCATTTACAAACATTGGAGTATCTCATTTGAGTACATATGTTGCAACCAATACAAATACACCTAATATTACAAACACCATACAAAAACCAACAAAATAAGACATAAACTTAATCTTCATCTGGAGTAAATCTTCCCTATTCTTGGTGTCCCTAAATAAGTCCACAAGTTCGTCGTTCTTGTCTTTCAAACTTCTAATCACATCTTTTGCTCGGTTGCTCATGTCTTCGTCGTACCATTGAAAGTAGTTGCAACCTTTTTTCTTCATCACCTTGTAATTACCACAGCCATGAAATCTTCTTCCTGGGTTCTCGTAAGTCTACGAAGTCATCAATGGAGATTCAAGGCCACAAAAACATCTACCACCTCTTCTTCTAGCACCGGATAAATTTGATGAGGCAAAAGAGAAATTTGTTTCTGACATTTTTTGGTGTAATACGAAACGGTTATGAAATATAGAGAAGAAGATGTTGAACAAAGAGAAGAAGATGTTGGATTTAAGGAATGGTGGAGAAGGCTTGAAGGTTGGCGATTGGGGTGGAAGAAAGCGGCTAGAAGCTAACACAGAAACTTGAAAGAGGCGTTTAGGGTTTCATGAGGAGTATATAGTACAATATAAAATGTTAACTTAAATGACATTATTTTAATAAATTAAAATATTAAATTAAAATATAAAATAAAAAAATTAATTTACTTAATATTTAAATGACCTGACATTGACACGTAGGCTAAAATCACGCCACATCATTAAAATTCTGCACCAAATGGATTGAGGGACCAAAAGAAATTTGAAAACTTAAAATAGGGACTAAAATGGTGGTTTTAAAAGTGGGGGGATCAAAATAAAAAAAAATGACAAATAGGGGGACCAAAGTTGCATTTAAGCCTATTTTATTAGTAGTGCCCCTATAATTTTGTTAACCAATATTTTTAAAGAAATATTATTAGCAAAAAATTTTGTAATATAAAATTCTCTTTTAATATATATAGGAGTAAGACTTTTTTTTTTGGTGCCCCTAAAATTATGGAGCCCTGGGCTCCCGCCCCGCGAGCCCGTGCTCAGGGCCACCCCTGATTTTGTTGTCATAACGCTTCTACGACCGCCAATAACTATGTAATTTCAAGAGGAGGACTGCTGGGCGATGATCTATACATTACAATGCTGTAAGACTAGTTGAATTTTGTGCGGCCCAGGAAATTTTTACTGAGGCCCCACGATGGGCGCCTAATGTTCTTGCTAAGAAAACTGTTTGGATATTCTCCCTGATGCTAGTCAGGTGAAATTGCAAATGCTTGAATATTAGTTTCGAGTGTGCTTGTTTATCAATATCTTTTTGTTAGATATTTTTCGATTCCTTAACATTTGTTTCGGTGTTCCTTATATAGTCTTCATTCAACCCTCTTATTCCTCCAACAATTAGCCATAATGAATTGCCTCTACGTTTTTCATGATTAAATGCTCAAGGTAAAGTCTGCCGTCTCAATAATTGCCACTAATCATGAATTTTAGCAAATCAAATATCAACTTCGCAACCTCTATGCGACCCCTTGAAATGCCTCTTCACAGTTACAGTGAATTATCAACCCGATAAACCGACTTCTATCAAGGTTTGGCTCCTATGATCTATCTGGGAACCTTTATAAGCCTTGTTCCTAACCTGAAAGGACGACTTCTGTCATGGTTTTTCTAGTCGTGTGCATTCTTATGTCCATAAACCATCATCTCATCCAAACTCCAAACTAAAAGAGATATCTTGACTAAGCTAAAAATTTGGGATGTACACAAAGTTTAATATTTTTGTATATATATTAAAAAAATATAATATATTAACAAAACAAATGTGACTTTCATGAAATTGTTTTGCTAACTATTAGTGTGTTTCACACATTATAAACATAAAATAGAATATACCGCTTTAAAACGTATACACATATTATTAACTAGAGAAAATAAATGAGAAAAAAATTTATATTAAAATTAAAACTAAAAATTAAAAATCATATATTGAGAGATAATGAAATATATTATATGAAATTTAGTTTTGCCTGATTTGATTGCTTTTAGTGACATAATTACATTACAACTCTTTAAGTAGTTCTCTTCGATTTCGAGTATAAGAAACAAATTTTTGTTCCATAAATTTAAATATAAACAAAAGTCACATTTAATTATTATATTCAATATTATTATTTTAAATATAATTTTATTTTTTTTTCACATTTCTATGTTCTTAACAATTTCTAGGGTAAAATTAAAAAGAATATACTAGCAATTTTTAAAGGTGAATTTTATTTTTAAGTTGTTTATATATGAGACTAGAAAAAAATATTATTTCTAATAGGATAGGTGAGTTCTTAAAATTTTTTTTACTCGTTATTTTAAGCACGGTTACTTTTTCTTTTTTTTTAATTCTTTTATTAAACCATAGTATTTTAAGCACTGTTATTTTAAGCATCATAATACATAAAGTAGTATCTTAAATAAAAAAAAAAGTAGTATCCAAAATACATAAAATAAGATCCCCTTTATTAATTTAAAGAATCAAATTATTATAAAAAAAATTAAATGACCAATTTATTAAAAAATAACTTAAAAAATCTCTGATATAATATTATCCATTAAAATTTAAAGTGTTCTGTCTAGTTGAATAAACAAATAATTAAATATGTGTTTTATTAATAATATAATAATATTACATTTATATCTTTAAAAAATGGTGTGAAAATATTGTCACTCTAAATTTTTTATATAACTTTATTTGATTTTTATTTATTGATTTTTCTTACAAATTAAAAAAAATGTAAAACGAACAAAATGGTAAAACACATCTAGCAATTTAAATTATTTTATGAAAAAGAAACATAAAATTAATCCACTGTTTTATGCACACGAAAAATAAAACTTCCTAGAAAAAACAATTGCTAAGAAACAGCTGCGCGTCTCCTTAAACATGTGAAAAAACCCAACAGCGCCGGAAACTCCCAACAAACAACTATATAATTGCCTCTTCACTCCCACAATCTCAATCCTTTCTCTCTTACCAAAACCAAATAAAAAAAAAAAACCCTTCTTCCTATTTTACATAAAAGTTGATTTTTTTTATACTTTTAATCAAATTGAAGCAAAGAAGAAAACAAAGGGTTGCATCAAAATGAGAATGTCCTGTAATGGATGCAGAGTTCTAAGAAAAGGGTGTAGTGAAGATTGTAGCATAAGACCATGTTTGGAATGGATCAAGTGTCCTAAATCACAAGCTAATGCAACTCTTTTTCTTGCTAAGTTTTATGGTCGTGCTGGTCTCACCAACCTCATCAATTCTGGCCAAGAAAATCTTCGTCCAGGTAAACAATTGCTCAATCCGATCACTATTATAAGTAAAATTTCACTTTTCAGAAATTGATTGAATAAATGATGTATCTGAGCCCAATATTGATATGCATGTTGAATTTTTAAATCAATTATTGTATTTGAGTTGAAATATTTAAAGCATATGATATGCATGTTGAATTTTTAACTGAATTATTGAATAACAGATATATCTGAGCTGATCTGATATGCATGTTGGATTTCTAAAGAATTTAGAGTTTTTTTTTTTTGAAAATTCATATCTAAAATTCTTATTGATGGTGATTTTTGGTTTTTTTTTCCAGCAATTTTTCGATCATTGCTATATGAGGCTTGTGGGAGGATCGTGAACCCGGTTTATGGGTCTGTGGGTTTATTATGGTCTGGAAGCTGGCAGCTCTGTCAAGCTGCGGTTGAAGCCGTTTTAAAAGGTGAGCCGATTACGCCGATTGCTTCAGAGGCTGCGAGTGGCCCACCGTTGAAGGCCTATGACATACGCCACGTGTCCAAAGATGGAAACTCGGAGGAGACTCAGCGAGTCAAGACTCGGTCTCGGTTCAGACGAGCCGTGAAGCCGGAGCTCAGCAAAGAAACCGGTTCAGTTGATGAGGCGAACCGATCTGGATCGTCGGGGAGTGAACCGGGTAAAGATAATGAGAGTGGGGTTTCAGTGGAAACTTCGATTATTTTTCATGAAGAACCGGAGTCCGAACCTAAGGTAAGTGACCGAGCCGAGGAAGGTGTGAGTGATGTGGTTGGTTTGGAGCTGAGGCTTGGGATTGAACCGGTTGCACGTGAGGAATATTTGGTTCCCATAAAGAAGAGGAAAATTGAGTTGAAGGATTGTAGTGTTTCTTGCAAAATGGAGCTTGGGCTTCAGTTTGCGGCTTAAACGGCTTGAGATGTTTTCGACTTAATCGGCTTCTATATAAGAGAGTTTTGAAAGAGTTGAGAAGTTTAGATGTAGAAGAAGAATCTTTTTTATCATGCTTTATTTTAATTTTATCGAAACTTTCTCCTTTTTTGGGCTGATCTTGAGAATGTGAAGATGTACAAATTTGGGTATGTAGAAAAAAATTAAAATAAAGTATTTATTTAATTGATTTTTCTCTAATAGTTAAAAAATAGGTGAAATTTACATAGAATTATTATATTTATCTGATGAGTCATAACCATAGTGAAGAAGGAAGATGGGGATATAAAATAAGTGAAAACAAATGTTAATGGTGTGTTCGATTGACCTATAGTATTAATGGGGTATAAGTGCAAACTCTAAAGCTTAAGTTAATAGCTATCAAACGTAGGAATATTTTTATACTTGGAAAATATTATCTATGATCCTTTATATAGGAGACAATTCATTTTTAAATTGAATGAATAATCAATGTAGTTAGTCTTTAAATCGGTCAAATACATTGATTATTCTATGAACTTAAAAACTAAGTTGAATCTTATATAAAGGAAGAGAGATGAATCTTATATAAAGGAACAGGGATAGTATGTATCTAGAGTGTTTGTAGTAATAAATATATAAAGATTTAAAGTTGTGAGATTGGATTTTGATCACCCAAAAGTTTTATCGGGCCTTATTGAATAGTATGGATCTTATATAAAGGAACAAGGATAGTATGTATCTAGAGTGTTTGTAAAGTTGCGAGATTGGATTTTGATCACCCAAAAGTTTTATCGGGCCTTATTGAATAGTATGAATATTATATAAAGTAACAAGGATAGTATGTATCTAGAGTGTTTGTAAAGTTGTGAGATTGAATTTTGATCACCCAAAAGTTTTATCGGGCCTTATTGAATAGTATTAGGCCTTATTGAATAGGAACAATAGCCCCCAAGCCTTAGCTAACGTAGTCGAGTTCATTTATTAAAAGTGATATTTTTTACCGTCAATAATTGAATAAATAACTTAATAATGTTAATTAAAAATAGCTCCCTGAACATTTTTAATGGATTCTCTGTAGTTCAACTGGTTTTAATTCTTTATAGTTCTATGGCGCAAGGGAGAGGGAGGCCAAAGAAGAAGGTTCTCTCACCATTGTTTCTTACCACAGTTAAGCAATAGAGTTCAAGGAAGATAAATGGTAGTGGTGAAGAGGGATCTATCGATGGAAATGAGGATAATTCGGGAGAACATCTTGATGAGAGTAGGACAACACAAACCCTAGAAACCCCTATCACAACAACATCTGAAGTACCAACGAAGAAATTATGTGTCGATGTAATTAATGGGAATCGTATACCAGCTAATAGTGTAGCGACTGAATTTTTTGCTCCTAGAATTGTGGAAGGAAAAATCGAGGTCGACATTGAAGAGGTTGATATAGAATCTGAGGTGAAATTATGGGATTCTGCCTAGATCTTGGATGTGATAGGGAAAGATTTGAGCTTGAATACGGTGAAGAGCTACCTGACCAAGTTATGGAATTTCGTTCAACTCCCTGAGATGTACTATCATTGAAATTCTGGAACTTACAAAATAGATGTCAAGACAGATGTCCTAACACCACAGAATGTCAAGACAAATGTTATCGTATCTGCTGACTGACATCACAAATATCAAAACTGAAATAAACTGCATAATGATAAAGAACACAGTAAATTGTTAACCCAATTCAGTGCAACAACACCTAATCTAGGGGATACCAAACTAGGAAGAAAATTCACTATAGCAGTATTAGTTCAAAGCCTAAACAGTGCCAATTTACAACATTTCTCTTAATCGCTACTCCATGCAACTTCTACCTAAAAATCGACATCTAGATATGAGAAATCGACATCTCACTTCCAATCACCTCAATGATAAAAACAATCACACACCCCGTGACCAGAGGAACCAAATATAAATATTACACTTTCAAATAAACAATACTTGGTTTTGCTTAAAAGCTTCAACCAAGAACAATACTCAACTGTTTTGCTTAAAAGCTTCAAGAGTGAGAATACCAGTCTACCTCAATGTATCAGAAGATACATGAGTGACTGTTAGCTGAAGATTTCGTTTTGTAGTATTTGTCCTTCGAATAAGTAGAAAATTGAAGGAAAGATGGTTACTGATGGCCATCCCTTAAAAATAAAAGAATGGCTACTGATGGTCATGCTTCGAGAGTAAAGATTTCTAAGTTCGCTATGAAGATAATGAATACTGAAAGCTAGTGAAAAGTATGTGTCTTCGGGGACTTAGACAAAATTTATAAATATATTCAAGTATTACTACTTAGCGTGTTTTCGTAGTGTTTGTTTAATACACTGCCACGCGTCGAAGACGGACTCAGGCGGGAAGATTTGAAATTCGAAGACGGTTTCGTAACTGTCCAAGTAACAGATGGCGTCGCTAGAAGTTCTTATGAGAAACGTGGCAGCAGATTAGTGTAGGACCGTTAAGGTCGAAACTAGTATAAATAGGAGTCTTAATGTTAGGATTCTGTGTGTTCATTTTGTACAAATCACTCACATATTTACTCAAGTATCAAGCGTTAAGAGAAAGAGTTCGCTGAGAAAATGTACGTATGACACCACCACTTTAATACATGTGTATTATCTTTTGTTTTTAAATATCTTCCAGAATTACTGCATTTCGTTTACTTCTTGCCATTTACATTTCTGTATCTTTACTTTAATGTCATTTACTTTCGAATTACTTTCATGTTATTTACTTTCAAAGTCTTTAACATTTCTGCAGTTTAAGATTCTTTACGTTTCAATAGTCCTTTTAATTTTCTATGTTATGTTACTTATCCTTTCATTAAAGTCACATTTATATACAACAAAGTGATTATCAAGACTATTTGTTCTTTAATCGAACAACGATTATTGAAGAAGACAAATAATGAATATGGTTCGAATGAACATTGATAACAATCTTCTTGACTATGTGTCCTAGGATCAATCTAGTCGATCCTGCGAGTAACCAAATCATATTTATTATAGTTTGGAGGACTAGCGGTTGTTTACCGGAAATCACCGTAAACAGTGACACAAAGACAAAAACACACGAAAACCTTAAAAGACTCCAAAAACACTAACCCTTATTTGCACTCATGGTTACTATTTGTGAATGCTTACAAAACTAGGTTTAGCAAGTCCTTATTTATAGATTCTTGCAGTATGGGCTTGGACTCTGAAATAAATCCAATCTTTTCTCTTTTTTTGAATCAACTACAAGATCTTCACACAAAATAGGAACACATCAAATCTTAGTTTTCTAAAAAAGTCTTAAAGATCTTTTTTTTAAAAAAACTAAAATAAATATGCATTTGTCCTAAAAACTCCTTAATTGGTTGCCCCTGTATAAGTGTCTTAATCTTCCAGAATCTCATATTTTTCAATCAAATCTTCAAGAATTAAAATTTAGTATGAACTGTCAGAATATTCTGGTATAAGATGTCACAACATCTGTCAAAACACATAACAGTTGAACCTGTTATGACAGCTGGTCAAGATGTTTCAACATTTGGCTACACATCAGTTAAGAACCATGTTTTATCAAAATTAATGCCAATCACAAAACCATGGAACTAACAATCTCCCCCTTTGGAAAATTTTGGCTAAAACAACCAAAGCACAGTTAAGTTCTGGAGATAGGAATAAAACCACACACCAAATCAACATGATAACATGTAAACTTACATCAAACTGCAAACATAAGAATATATATCAGAGATGCACAACAGTTACACAAACTTCTTCTTCAAAGCTCTATAAGTCAGATGTTTAGATATTAGGTCTGATATTACATCAAAACAACCTTTTAGAGATTGTACAGTCAAACAGGTTCGTTACTCCCCTGTCAAACAGAACCAATACTCCCCCTCAAAGGGAGACCAAATATGAACTACCCAAGTTCACACATTAGAGGCATATGCATCAGAAAATAAAAAAGCCTCACAAATCATGAAAGATGTCAGAGTACCTAGTAAGACATCATGCACACACTTCTCCAATCTCTAGTAGCAGCAACACAGCACAATCAGCAAGCATGACATACTATCATTCTCTCCATAAATAGTTACATCCAGCAAGCAACCACAAGAGCTACTCTTCCCTTAGCAGTAGCACAATCCTATCAGTATGTTAATCAACATGTCATAACACGTGTCATAACATCAGGAAAAACATAACACACTGACACTTTACTCCCCCTTTTAAGCCAAAAATCGACAAAAATTAGAATAAATGTAAATAAATGGAAGCACACAAATATTGCATACAAGAAACACACACAGATGGAAATACACAGATGGAAACACATAAACCTGATCACCTTCAGGTGGTCTTCCACCTCTTACCCCTATCAAAGATCCTTCTGCACTCCTTGTAACTGGCTTGTAGAGACCTTATGTTCTATACCTTATCCATAGCATTTTTATTTGGCTATCAGACCTCAAAAAATAGAGGAAAGATGCAGCAACAATTGCATTTCTCTATGTCTGTAATTGCTATAACTCCTCAATAGTACAAGTTCCAATCCCACGACTTATGTTCTTAATTTGATTTGTTTTAAACATAACAATATGTTGTTCCTTGTTATACATATGCTCAAGAGTAATAACCTTCCCTTCAATAAAATTCTTGATTAATTGCCTATCAAGATTCTTGTTCCAACCATTTTGAATGAGATATATGATAATCTTCAAATCAGCACACTGTAATGTCAAGACATCATATTTGACATTAATATTCTTCAACATCTATTTCATCCTCATCAGTTTAGAGAAATTTCCTCTTATTTCCCTAAATTCAGCTTCAGCAGTAGCCCATGAACACACACTTGCTTCTCCTTGATATAGAGAAACGGACTGTTCCTCAGGGTAAAACATCCATCAGTATTAGATACTTGTTCATAAAATTCAGTGATGCCCCATTTGCTAGGGTGTTTTATAGTCAGTTTCTTAGATTGTTCTATTTGTTCTTCAGTAGAGATAACTTTCGTGGCTTGAGAACTTACTGATTCAGTGCTAGTGTATTCATAGATTTCATCTCTTACTACTTCATCAGTCTACACATAAGATGTTCTAACATTGTCTGTAACATCCACCTTCTCTTCAGTAACTAAGTCATCAAGAATTACACTTAGGAGTTCCATAGTAATTTTATGTTTAGAGTAAAACACTCTATAAGCTCTGCTTCATGTGGAATAACCTTGAAATATTTCATCATCTCTTATGGACCCTTTTCCACTCAAGATATAACATTTATTTCCAAAGATATGAAAATGTTTGACTGTAGGCTTCTTTCAATTCCATAACTCGTTAGGAATGGTTGAAGATCCTCCTCTCAAAGTCACCATGTTATGAATATAGCATGCAGTATTCATAGGTTCAACCAAAAATTTCCGTGGCAGTTGTTTAGCATGAAGCATGATTCTAACTGATTCTTATATTGCTCTAGTCTTTTTCTCAACAATTCCATCTTGCTGAGAAGAGAATTCATAACTAATACTTTCAGAATCACAAAATGCAGAGAATTTTGCATCCTCAAACTCTTTGTCACGGTAACTTTTGACTTTAATAATCACACCATTTTCCTCCTCTTGAATATCTTGACATAGATCTTCAAAGACTTTAAGGAAGTATAACTTTTCTTTAAGAAATCTCATCCATGTAAAACTAGAAAAATTATCTATAACCACAAATACATACCTCTTTTCACCCAAGATTTCTATATGCATTTGTCCCTTTAAGTCTATGTGAAGAAGTTCCAAAATTTTGGAAGTAGTCTGATGTTGTAACACTGAGTGTGACATTTGCTTCTTTAATTCTCACTCATCACAGACCTGCTTTTCTTCAATCTTGAGCTCTGGAATTCCTCTAATGGCTTTTAGATTTGATTTCCTTCATTCTCTTGAACTAAAGGTGTCCAAGTTTTTGGTGCCATAGCTTCACTTTATCCTCATCGGATTGTTGAACATATGGAAGTGTAAGCAGTTATTTGAGATTCCCATAAGTAACATTTATCTTTAAACCTTATGCCCTTCATAAGAACAACATCTTTCTCATTTTTGACTAAGCATTTTGATTTGGAGATATTGACCAACAACCCTTAATCACATAGCTGACTAATGCTAATAATATTAGCAAATAGTCCTTAAACAAGGATAACATCTTCTAAATTTGGAGAACCAACACACACCAACTTTCCTACTCCCTTGATTTCTCCTTTAAAACCATCACCAAATCTGATAGCACTTGTGTGGTGATACTTAACATCCACCAATAATTTCTGAACCCCTGTCATGTGTCTATAACATCCACTGTCAAAGTACCAGTCTTCTCTATTTGAATATCTCAATGAGGTATGAGTTATTAGGTTGACATCTTTTTCTTTGACACTTATCTTTTTGATGACTTGACTAGCCTTGGAATGAGATGAAGATTTTTGATCTCCAAACAATTTATAAAAAAAGGCTGAATGTGACCATACTCACCATAATAATGACATCTAAGTTGAAGAATTGATATTTGTTGGAGTTTCATCCAGTATGCCAATATGTTGGAACATGTGGTTGGACATATTGATCATCCTCTTCTTTTCAGCAGGAAAGAGCTTTTCTATAGGCCTTTTCTTTTGTTGATTATCAGAATGATATTTAACTTTTGTATCTTCAGCCTCTTTCAACATCTCAGCTCCATTATTCATTTTTTTCCAAAGAGTTTGTCAAGTTGTCAAGTTTGGAATTTAAGAAGGTTATCTCTATTTGAAGATAAGAAAATTACATTACATAGAAGTTTCTTCTTTTCATTCTCCACTTCAGTAATGGTCTTTCTCTGTTCTTCTTTTGACTTGAGACTTTCTTCACACCTGTCACAAGTATCCTTGTAGGACACATTCAGGTCTTTATAGAGATCATTCTCATCACATGATTCTACTTCATCTACCCATCTTCCAAAAAAATCCATCACTAGTTTGACAGTTTCAGTAGTAGACCCATCTTCTGACTCATCATTATCCACACAAGATACAGTAAAGCCCTTTTTCTGATTCTTGAGATAGTTTAGACATTCTGGTCTAATGTGACCAAATCCTTCACACTCATAACATTAAACGCCTTTGCTTTGATTAGACTTCTCTTCAGGTCTGGTATTATTCTGAGAATCATTATTATTCTTGATGTCAGATGAGATGTTCTTGACATCTAATATTTCTCTTCTATCCATTCTCTTCAGAATTCTATTGAATTGCTTTCCAAGTAATACAATGATTTTGGACAGTCCTTCCTCAGTACCCAGACCAGTCTAACCTGTTTCATCTTCCGTATTTGACACAAAAGCTATGCTCTTGTTCCTTTTCTCAGACTTGTCACTTATAACCAATTCAAAAGTTTGAAGCGAGCCAACAAGTTCATCAACCCTCATAGTGCTGATGTTATGAGCTTCATCAATGGTTGTCACCTTCATGACAAATTTCCTAGGTAGAAACCTAAGAATTTTCCTTACAAGTTTTTTTCTGACATCTTTTCTCCCAGGGCACTAGATGAATTTGCAATCTCAAGAATTTTCATATGATATTGCAGGATAATCTTACCATTATTCATCTTCAGATTTTCAAATTTGAAAGTGAAAAGCTGAAGTATAGACATCTTCATTTTGGATGTGCCTTCATAAGTTGTTTTGAGTATTTCCCAAGCATCATTGGCTATAGTACAAGTGTTGATCAACCTGAAAACATTCTTGTTTACTCCATTGAATAGAGTATTCATATACTTGGATTTTCCAAGAGCTGATTTATCATCCTCATCAGACCAATATTCTTCAGGTTTTAAAGACACATTCCCTTCTTTCTCCTTCTCAACATGATGCTCCCATCCTTTTAAAATAGCCTTCCAATCCTTGCTATCCATGGATTTCAGAAAAGCCACCAATTTGAGTTTCTACCTGTCATAATTTGAACCATACAACAAAGGTGGGTTACCTATAGTACCAGAAAATATTCTCCCTGAAGCTCACCCAAAAAACAAAACATGGTGCCTTCTCTGATGCCAATTAAAAGTTTGACACTTACAAAAGAGATGTCAAGACAGATGTCCTAACACCACACAATGTCAAGACAAATGTTATAACATCTGTTGACTGACAACACAAATATCAAAAGTGAAATAAATTGAAAAATGATACATAACACAGTAAATTGTTAATTCAGTTGAGTGCAACAACACCTAATATGGGGGCTACCAAGCCAGGAAGGAAATCCACTATAGCGGTATTAGTTCAAAGCCTAAACACTCCCAATTTAAAACTTTTCTCCTAATCACTACCCTGTTCAGCTTCTACCTAGAAATTTACATCTAGATATGAGAAAATGACATCTCACTTCCAATCACCCTAGTGATAAAAACAGTTACACACCCCGTGACCAAAGGAGCCAAATAGAAAGATTACACTTTCAAATAAACAATACTTGGTTTTGCTTAAAAGCTTAACCAACAACAATCCTAAACTCTTTTTCTTTAAAGCTTCAAGAGTGAGAACACCATTCCACCTCAATGTATGAGAAGATACATGAGTGACACAAAACCAAAAACACACGAAAACCTTAAAAGACTCCCAAAACACTAACCCTTATTTGCACTGACGGTTTCTATTTGTGAATGCTTGAAAAATTAGGTTTAGCAAATCCTTATTTATATACTCTTGCAGTATAGGCTTGGACTCTAAATAAATCAAACCTTCTTTTTTTTTTTTTTTGAATTAGCTGCAAGATCTTCACACAAAATAGGAACAAATCAAATCAAATCTTAGTTTCATAAAAAAATCTCAAAGATCTTTTTTCTGAAACTAAAACAAATATGTATTTATCCTAAAGACTCCTTGATTGGCTGCACCTATATGAGTGTCTGGATCTTCCAAAATCTCATAGTTTTCAATCAAATCTTCAAGGATTAAAATCCAGTATGTACTATCAGGATGTTTTGGTATAGGATGTCACAACATCTTGCAGAACATATGTCAAAACTCATAACAGTTGAACCTGTTATGATAGTTGGCCAAGATGTTTCAACATCTTGCTCCACATCAGTTAAGAACCATGTTTTAGCAAAATTAATGTCAATCACAAAACAATGGAACTAAAAATCATGAAGAGGGCTACTTCCTGCTCAAATTTGGATCTCACATGGACAAGGAAATGGGTCTAACAAAAGGGACTTACACTATACAAAATATGCCGATGATTCTACGAGACTGGAGCCCTAATTTTAACTTTAAGAGAGACATGTTGCGCAGCCTACTTGTATGGTTCAAACTACCACATCTTCCTCTTCATCTATGGGGAGCTAGGAGCTAGGAGTCTCATATGCAAGAATCCTGGTGGAAATACATGTAATTAAAAATAAAGAGATAGCATCACAATCAAGGATAAGGAAGGAAACAAAATAGCTCAACCTGTGGAATAGGAATGGAAGTCCACATTTTGTGAAGTTTGTCAAAAGGTTGGGCATCAATGCCGATCTAAGGTCAAGAACCTGTAGAAGCTAATGACACGTGTACATGATTATCTCATGGGATGTTAGGGGAATTAATAACTCAGGTAAATTTTGAGAGGTAAACTCCTGCCTCAATCTAATGAAACCTGTTATTTTTATTCTTATTGAAACAAAAGTTAAACCTCATAATGCTACGAAGGTTAGGAATATATTAGGTTAACATTGGACTGCTATAGACAATTATGATAAGCATAATAATGGCCGGATATAGATTATGTGGGATGACACTAAAACTACCTGACTCTGTATTCCAGCTCTAACCAATTTATCCAGTGTGTTGCTCACCATATAAATGGATATTTTATGACTTGGCTCACAATCATTTATGGCCTGAACACTCTTGACCAAAGGAAGAAGTTGTGGAAAGATATAGAGAACATACACCCAAGTATCACAGACCCTTGGATTCTTTTAGGTGATTTTATCAATGTTCTTTCTGCCCAGGATATAATTATTGGTAATTTAGTATATGAAGAGTATAAGGACTTAGTTCACATGATGGAAGTCACAGATCTTCATGAAAAAAATAGTTATGGTGATCAATTCACTTGGACCAACAATCAAACAAATGGCACTATATACTCTAGGATAGATAGAGTTATAGGTAACTAGTTATGGCAGCAACAAAATGCTGGCACCAATCTCAAAATCATGGAAGCTTATAACCATACTATGTTGTGTCTGGAAGATAATGATCCCAAACCCTCCTTTAGAACTCCCTTCAAGTTCCAAAATGTTACTACCACCAAAGAGGGATACCAAGATGTTGTTAGGAACAATTGGAACATCCTTCTGACAGGGTCTGCCATGTATGTTAATTGTTGTATCATTGAAGTACTTAATTTTATCAACATTGAAGAACAACTTTTGAAGCATAAAACCAAGATTAATTGGCTCATACTTGCGGATGGCAACAATGCCTATTTTCATGTCTCCTTGAAGTCCAAAAGGAGACAAACACAGTTGCAAAATATTATTAATGATACATGTACTATTTTGCACAATAAAAAAGATATTAAAGATGAAATTATGAAATTTTATACCAACCTAGTGGGCACTGTTAGCAACAGTATGAAAAGGATTGATATTGCTTCACTGAGAAAAGGAAAACAACTTAATTCTAACCAGAGGGACTTGTTGATAGCACTAGTTACAGATTCTGAGATTTTCACCAGCCTTAAAGGGATTAGTGATCTGTCAGCTCCTGGCACTGATGGCTATAGTGCCCAATTCTACAAAGCCTCATGGGAAACTATTAAGCATGGTGTTTGTAATACAGTCAGGGACTTCTTTGATAAGGGCAAGATCTATAAAGCTATCAACTACACCCTTGTTACTTTTATTCCCAAAACCTCCATTGCTAGTATGGTTAGGGACTACATGCCAATTTCCTACTGCATTGTACTATACAAAATCATAGCTAGAATCATGGCAACAAGATTGGGAAAAATTCTACGCTGCATAATCCACAAAAGTCAAGCTATTTTTGTTCCATGTTAACATATGCAATATCATGTTATACTTGCATATGAACTGATCTAAGGCTATAACGCTAATGGTGGAGCCCCTAGATGTATGCTTCAAATGGATGTGCATAACGCTTATAATACAGTTGAGTGGGCAACTATGGAAAATATTCTCAAAGAACTCAATTTCACTCATAAATTCATTCGATGGATTATGGTAACAATAAGCACTGTCCTACAAATTTTAAGTGAATGGTGAGCACTCTCAAATATTGTAGGCAAAAAGAGGCCTTAGGCATGGGGACCATCTCTCCCCCTTGCTATTTGTCATTATAATGGAATACTTGCATAAAGTGCTTCAAAAACTCAAGAGAAAGCCAGATTTTAAATTTCCATGCCAAGTGTGAGAAATTGGATCTCATCAACCTAAGCTTTGCTGATGACCTACTTTTGCTTACTAAGGTGATTGCAAATCTGTTGAGATGGTTATGGCCTATTTTAATGAATTCTCTAGTTCCACTGGCCTCAAAGTTAATCCTGCTAAATGTAGAGTGTATTTTGGAAATGTTGATAATCAGGTAAAACATGAAATTCAAAGGATCACATCTTTCCATGAAATTCAAAGGATCACATCTTTCCATGAGGGCTCCCTCCTATTTAGATACCTTGGAATTCCTATGACAAGTAAAAAGCTATCTATAGGTCATTGCCTCATTTTGTTTGAGAAAACTGTGGCAAGAATCAAGCATTGGAGCTCCAAATTGTTGAGTTTTGCTGGGAGATTTCAATTGATTAAAAGTGTGTTATTTTCTATCACCAACTATTGGATGCAATCCATCCCTTTACCTAAAAAAGTTATTACTAGAATTGAAGTTGTGTGTAGGTCCTTTCTCTGGTCAAGGAATGAAAAAATTACCATAAAATCGCCATTGGGTGGAAAAGGGTATGCTCCCCTAGTAGACAAGGAGGGTTGAACATCATCTCTTTGGAGGAGTGGGACAAGGCTAATTTTGTGAAAGTCCTATGAAATTTGAAGGGTAAAGCTGATAGTATGTGGATTAAATATTGTTACTATATAAAAAAATTAATGTAATGACTGTCCAGGTGAAATCCAATATATCTTGGATACTTAAATCAATTTTGAAGCGCATAAATGAAGTTGCTCACCTTCAAACATGGAAGACAATGCTGCAGCAGAATAAATTCCAAACAAGAAAACATGTATAATACTTTTACCGTGCAGTGCCAAGAGGTCAAGTGGAGGGGTCTTATTCAAGGAAATATTGCTCATTCTAGAGCACTGTTCACCCTTTGACAAGCTTGTCATGGCAGACTCGCAACAAAGGACAGACTGGCCTGGTTTGGATTCATTAATAATACTGAATGTTGTTTTTGTAGGGAGAATGAAACGATACAACATATATTCTTCTTATGCCCGACCTTAAAGAATATTTGAAGTCATGTCCTTGCATGATTAAATATTACACATAGGAAAGGTAATTGAAATGATGAATTGAACTGGCTAATTGATACTCGTACAGGAAAATGGAAAAAGCTAGAATAGTCAAGTGTTCCATAGCTGAAACTATTCATGCTATTTGGATTTATAGAAACAAGCACTGCTTTGAGGAAGACATGAGAAGTGTGTCCATAGGTCCAAAAATTATTGACAACATAGTTTATAGATATTAGACTAATACTAAACTTAGACATCATCTTAGTAAACTTATGATGACTTAGTTTAGGCTCCCTTGTTTGTATAGGACTTCTGATTAGCTGGATCATTGAGACCGCTTTGCTTGTAATGATGTTTTAGTTTTTGAATAAAGTATTCTAATTTTCAAAAAAATAAAAAATAAAAAAAATAAAAAATAATAATAATAATAAATATTAACAACATGACCGGATAATCCATCTCTTTTAAAAAATAATTTATGGATAATCGGATTGTTTAAGATTATATTGAATAAACAATTTATTTTATAATTTTTATTACATCTACTTATCATAATAAACGCTTATGTATAAACTTATATAAACTATGTCTATAGCAAAAGATAAAATAAACGTCAACTTATTTTTATATATGTTATAAATTGTTTTTATAAATTATTTTTGAAGAATTTATGAAAATAAATTTAATTTTTTATACAAAAATATCATATTTTATTTTTTATAAAATCACTCTAATAATATCACAAGTAAATAAATTTGGGGAAGTCAATTCAAACATGTTAATTGTAATTGGTGTCCGTTAGAGTCTATTTCTTGTTTATAAACAGTTTTTTTTTTTTTTCCTTTTGGTCTTAAGAAAGTAAATCTAAACATGTACTAAAAGAGTGTATTATGTGTGTTCTATTCACTAAAAAATAAGTTAAAAATATTTTGGGGTGATTGAAAATTTCCTGAATTATTATCCTCATTTTGCCAATTTTTCAAGAAAACACTGAGAGCTGACTTTCTTAGCCGAGTTAGCATTGCTTCTAATTTGGGCCAAAATGGGTTTGGTTTTTCAGAATCACAAGAGGAAACTTTTACCTCCAATCTCATTTGATTTCATACCCCCCAAACAAGAAACACCACACAATGTTTTAATTTTTTTTTTTTTGGAAATCTTGGTATCCGGCCTTGCCGGCGACTAATCCAAGAGGGACCAATTCCACCGTCCAGATAGCACCCAGATAGCACCCAGCAAGATTCGAACTCAGGACCTTGAAAAGAGCACACTCTCAAGACCCAAGCCTCCACCGCTAGGCCAACCTACCGTAGATCAAGTGACTTTCAAAATTTTAGTGATTTTTGACAAATTCAAATTCAAAAGTAGAGAGACATGATATATCATAGAGTTGGATAGACAAATGATAAACACTTATTCTATCATATATTTACTATTTAATACACAAATGGTAACTAATTAAAAAATATATATTATTTTATCATTTTATATTTTTGGTATACACCAATGTTTTAAAAACTGGACCGGTCATCAAATCGGCGAGGGTACTGGATCACTGGTCGAACTGCATGACCAAATAAACTATATAGGTATAAAACCGGTCGAACCGGATCATTCAATCTCTAAAAACTATAATTAACACTTAATTTTTTGAAAAATATCATATTCAATATAAACACTAATTGATAAATATACTAAATGTCATTTATTGTAAATATACTTAATGCCATATTAAATGATAAATATACTGAATGCCATTTCCTGTAAACACTAATTGATAAATGCCATATTCAATTTAAAAGCATATTATACTAAAAATATAGAGAAATGCTTAATGCCATATTCAATTTAAAAGTTTAATCACGGTGGCCTCTTGTTTCTATTTCTTTCTTTTGTTTTTATCTTCCTAACCTCAATAGCTAACTTCCAAACAACATCTTAGTTAACATGAAAAAAAACCTTCATGTTTACAGGGGCTGAACACTAAATTGTATAACAACACAATCAAAACCGTTTCACACTCCACCAAACTTACACTCTACCAGATCTTGTTTCTATAACAACACAACCAAACCCATTTCACCTACTCACATTTTGAACCTTAAACTCTTTAATTATGGTTTCTGGTAAGTGAAATTAAAAAAAAGGGGCCGAACATTAAGTAGTCTGATACAAATCGAATTACTAGTATAATCTCAAAACAAATCGACCTATATGAAGAAATCGAAAGAAAAATTCGAATGGCCAATCAAAATGAAGAAACTGAAAGAAAAATTTGAATGTTACCGTGAAAGAAGCTCCGAAAACAAAGAAGGTCAAAGATAAGGGCTGGGTCATCGGCGGGAAGAAGACGGCGGCACGGTGCTGAGGTTCGAAACGGCGAGGCGAGGAGGTTTCTGGCGCAACTTCTATGTTATCTAGGGTAGAAACAGTGTCTGGTTGTTGGAGTTCTTCAACGATGATGAATCAATGGTCTTATTTTGTTTTTTAATTTCTAAAATGCAAAACGACGTCGTTTTGCTTTAGTTTTTTTTCCTAAAAAAAAACATTTGAACCACCGGTTTACATAAACCGTCGGTTCGATCGGACCCGGTTTTTATCGTTTCACACCGATTTAACCACGAAAGTGATTCAAGCATTGGACCAGACCGGTTATTGGTCCGGTTTTCGATCCGACCGGCCAATCTGATCCGATTTTCACAACACTTGTATACACATCACAAAGATATGATAGACTATCATAAATTAATGATAATGTTAATTTTATCACGTAATTATTAATCTTCTTTGAAATTAATTTTAAATATTTTCAAATTTTATAAAATAATAAAATACATAAAAGAAATTACATATAGTTTTTTTTTTAAATATTCCATTGGCAAGTACTAAATAAACATTTTAATTATTTAAAAAAAATATCATAATATACCGATTATTGGAAGGATGTGGTTCAAAATAGAAAGTACAAAACAGATGTCATGTATAGAGCACTCATGGGAGATCTTGAACATGTGATTTAGAAGAGAATGCTATTCAACAACTATGTGAGACCAAGAATCATATTCACCTTATGGATGACCCTCAAAGGTATACTACCCACAAAGGATAGACTCTTTCATTTTGCATCATAAATGAGAAAAACGGTTGTTTTTGTGATGGTGGAGAATCATTTGAATGTATAGTTCCTATGGAGATTTGGAATGATATTTTAAAGTGGCTCAACATCAAGCTGAACTCGATGGGATGACAAAGAGAATGTAGTTGACTTATCAATGAAACAAATAAAAAAGTCAGGAAAATGAAAGTTCTAAAAATAGCAATAGCCGAGACTATATACGAGATTTGGATGAGAAGAAATGACATGGTTTTCTCCTAAAAAAACCATTTTGCTAATTTCAATCTAATAATATGTTAGGGCATGACTATTTTGTGGACCTGAAGTCATTGGATCATTCTTTGCATATTCACATTTTTGTCCGTCTTTTATGGTTATTGGATCAATTCAAAAGCTCATTAACTAATTCAATTTGAGAATTTCTTTAAAGACCCCCTTCTCTTCATGGTCATCCGCGGCGAATTTCCAAGAATGCCCCCTTTATTTCGGAAATGCATCTCCGAAGTCAACTTTTTATGAAAAAAAAGGTGTTTTCGGAAGTGCATCTCCGAAACCACCTTTTTTTTCATAAAAAGTTGACTTCGGAGATGCTTTTCCGAAATAAAGTTATTTTCCAGAAAAAAGGTGAATTCGAAAGTGCATCTCCGAATTCACCCCCCTTGGAAGAATTTGGATATGTACTTCCGAAATCTTCTCTGATGCAGAAACAATGAAACAAACAACAACGCTTCAATTTATTATAAAACATGGAAATTACAAACATCACATAACATAAAATTAAAGTTACATATTGTTAAACACGGGTAGGTGAGGATGAGTCAACATTTTGATAACGTCGGCCCCCGATCTTTAAAGTTTTGCATCCAACTCGATCGGACCCTTCGAAGAAAATCGTTCGAAAGTTGTCCACAAAACCGCTAAATCTTCGTCGTTCTTGACTTCAAATGGGGTAAAATGAACGTCTCCCTCGTCGTTAAGCGAAGGCGAGCGGTACTCAAGCTTGATAACCTTCCAATTTTCCGGGTATTGCAAGAGTGTTGAGCAACGTTATCAATTCCGCGAACGGCGTGTCGCGCGAGAAGCGAAATTGAAACGACATCGTGTAGCCAGTGCTAAAGTAGACAAACGCAAGGTGGATAAAAACAGATTATTTCGGAGATACATCTCCGAAACAATACCTGATACTTAAATCCAACGTTTGTTTTTAATTTTCAGAGCTTTCGGAGATGCATCTCCGAAAACACCCCCCATTTGATGTTTTCGGAGATGCATTTCTGAATTATGGGAAAATCTGAAAAAAAATTACTTCAAAAATGCATTTCCGAAATAGAGGTATTTTTAGGTTTTCGCTTGAGGTTCTCCCTATAGGGGGGTCTACAAAGAAAAACTCTTCAATTTGAGGTATATGGTATCAGTCTAATAATTTAGATCTTGGCCCAATACATAACATTGGCCATCAAACGAGATCTTAAATTTAAGTACTATTTTGTTTAAATATTTTCTATATAATTTGATTTTCTTAAATAATTTAGGTTGATGTAAAACATACAATTTAAAAGAAGAAATTGTCAAAAAAAAAAAAAAGAAGAAGAAATTGTCTCAGTTTTCATTGAATAAAATTATTGTTGTTAATGTTAACACTTTAAAACTGATTGGTTGGATTATGTAGTGACTATTTGGGTGAAGTTAAAGTATTTAATTATTAAATAAACCTAAATCAATTAATGCATAATCAACTGATAGCTTATGCAAAATTAACTAACATTCAAATGGGACTACAAGTCTATATGGATTTGGAGGATATTATTGAGTTTTAATGGGCGTGTGGTAATGTTGAATGGAATCTCAAGCGACTACAAAATAAATCTTATCAATTTAAAATATCATGTAACCATGTAATCAATTGATTGAATAGTTTTTTTTTTTTTATAAGCAAGTTTTATTAGTAAGAGTATTAGGGATATTCTAATCCGCTTACAAAAGTCGGAAAAAAAATCTGAAAAATAGTGAAATTACAAACCATGTGTAACTTAATCCAAAAAATAATTAGGATCTTTGCATAACTCGTAAAATTTGCACTTGGAATAAGAAATTTCTCCTATGAATGACCACTTCCAAGTCATCATATTGATATCCAAAATTAAATAAAAAAACATTACAAACTCCTTCACTAAATAATTTGATAGCTGAAATCACCGCCAACCTGATTAAGCTTCTCTTTCTATTTTTCACTTTCTTCTTCCCACTTCCACTATACCACTCATTAAAAATTCCCTACAAAATCATAGAGGGTGCCAACTTCATCATACCCGTCTAATTTTCCATCTGTATCCAAACTTTCTTAGAAACAATGTAACCTAACATAATATGATTCAATGTTTCCAACTCGACCGAACAAAAAACACAAAGACGCTCCAATTGAGATAATATTATTCTCCTACAAACAAGAAGATCTCTCATTCGTAACCTGTTCAACAACACCTCCACTCGAATGCTTTAATCCTAAATGGAACAATCGAACCCCATAATAACTTTAAGGCATCCATACAACCTTGACTAAGCCAGCTCCAATACGCAACCGAGAAATTAACTCTATTTCGTTTCTGACCGAGTACCCTGCCATAGCCTCCAATTCACAGCGAGCTACTGCCAGAACATCTTGATCCAACACAACAGCAGCCAATTCTACCTTCAACTACAGCAGACTGGATAAATCAGAATCCAACAAAACATAACTGATACCCAAGTCTCCCCACTCCTAATTACTATCCACCTAACTACCCATTGCTGGCACCGAAGCTTACTTCAAGTTGCTTTCAAAAAAGAGGCCAGGATACTTAACTTGTAAGCTACTTTCACCAAGCCAATTGCAGTTCCAAAACATAACAACTTCACCGTTACCAACATTATAAATAACATTTTCAGCAAAAACAGTTTCTGGTATACTATTTTACAACTTCAATAAATCGTTCCACCAAGCTGAATTGGATAAAGACCATCTAGAAGAATTGCCACAAAAAAAAAACGTGATTTCAAATAATACTGTACCTGGCCGTTAAGATATCCTTCCACAAGGATTCTTCAACTTGGATAATCCTCCACCTCCATTACAATAGAAGAGCTATATTGAAGTCTTCTACCCTCTTCAATCCTAACCCACCTCTCGACAACGATATACAAATCCTCTCCCAACTTACCCAATGAATCCTTCTCTTATCTTCCATTCTGGCCCAAAGAAAGTTCCATTGAATCCTCGTAATCTCTTTTCACACCTTCACTGGAGCTTTATAGAAAGATATATGGAATATTAACAAGCTAGAAAGAAAGTATTTCAAGAGGGTGATCATTCCTCCAAAGCTAAGGAATTTAACTTTCCAACTTTGTAACTGATCCTTTAACTTAGACAACAAAAAGTTCCATAAAGAAACTCTCCTAGGATTGATTCCAATTGGAATCCCAAGGAAACATAATGAGTTATCTTCAATCCTGCAAGACAATAAATTAGTTGCAGCAGAAATAAAATGCTCACTAATATTGATGCCTATTAGCCAACTTTTGTGAAAATTCACTCCTAAACCATAAACTACTTCGAACCCCCCTTAACACCTTTTTAAGCGCCCAAACCTGCCTCCAGATCCCTTCCCCAAAAAACAACGTATCATTCGCAAACTGCAGAACATCCACCTTACATTTACCTTCCACTGAAAAGGCTGTGAACTCCCCTATGATAGAAGCCTTTCTAACTAACGCCGTAAGACCTTCCGCCACTAGCAAAATAAGAAAGGGAGATAAAGAATCACCCTTTCTAAGACCCCTTCCTATAGAGAACTCTTTCATTGGACTACCATTCACCAACACCGACATCCAGCTAGAAAACACCGTTGCATCCATCTAACTCAGCCAAACCTCACAAAAACACATCCTCCTTAACATATATTTATGGAACTTCTAGCTCACTTTATCGTAGGCTTTTTCAAAGTCTACTTTAAACAACAAAGCCCCTTCTTTTCATAGTCCACTACCTCATTTGCTACTAAAACCCCATCCAAGAGCTGCCTACCCGAAACAAAAGCACTCCGATAATTAGAAACTACCGAACTCAACACCCTTTTTATTCTCCCTGATAACAATTTTGATAGAGCTTTATATAGACATCCAATCATACATATTGGTCTGTAACCGCCTAGATCCATAGGAGCAGAATTCATAGGCACCAAGGTAAGGAAAGAAGAAGATATTGCTTTAGACAGCGTAGCTTTTTCATGAAAATCTTGAAAAACCTATTAAAATCTTCCTTCATAAAAGATCAACACTTCCAAATAAAATAAAAATTGTAACCATCGGGACCGAGACACTTTGAACCCTCGCAACCCCATACCGCCTCCTTAATCTAAACTTGGGTAAAGGAATCTTCACGAGAAAGTCTATCCTTGAAATATATTTCCTTGAAAGAAATTCCATCTAAACGAGTCCGATTGAAACACGGCTCTACAAATTCCTCCGAGAAATACCTCATAATCTCCTCCTTAACTTCGTCCACCGATTCCAATAAACCTCTCCATCAAAATTGACCCTAAAAATTACTCCGCCTTCTCTCCTTCATAACACTATGGAAAAATATAGAATTGGAGTCTCTCTCTCTCTCTCTCTCTCTCTCTCTCTCTCTATCACATTTCAACCTCGATTTCTGAAGAAGCATGTTCTCTTTAAGCTTAATCTACCCCCATATACTGCTAGTAGCTGCACTCCTCTCCACTACCACATCCTCTAACAAATCACCTCTACAAATTTCCAGTAAAAGATCCGAAGAGTTTAATTTCTGAATCCCTACTTCTATCTCCAAATCTATCCTCCCGAACACATCTCGATTCCATCTTCTAAGACTCTTCTTAAGCAATCTCAGCTTCTCCTTGATAACGTAATCGCTTCTACCCGTAACACTCATCTTCTCCTTTGATGTAATTATTAGATTGATGAAGTATTTTAAATACTTAAGTAGTATTAAAGTGAAATGTCAAACTATATTTTTCTTTTATGTACTTGACTAAATATTTGTATTGTTATATATGATAAAATGTGGAACTATTTTACTCAAATACCCAACATTTCCACCAATTATAACCCAATTTCTCATAAAATCCTAAAGTAACCCACTTTTAAACAAAAGAAGACTTCACTATTCTTGGTGCTCCCTCTTTATTTTAATAGGACAATCTAATATTACTCCTCCTTGTTTTAATAGGAGGCTCCAATACTATTGACACCCCCTCTTTATTTTAATATGAGACTCCAATCTATTGGTATCACCTCTTTATTTAAATAAAAGGGGGTCTATTGTTATTGACACCTCCTATCACTACAACAAATAACACTTTTAACCTCGGACGCGAAATGCGTTTTACATCGGCTAGAGTAGCAAGGTAATGAAGGATGTCATGAAAAGTTTCCACTAAACACCACTGTGATTAAAAAACTGATTATAATTATATACACATAAGTTCGAACCTCAACTGCTGCCCTTTTATTATTTTCAAAACTAGCGTATTTTTTATCTCAATTTATTCAAAAAACTGAGGGGTATGATTATTTTTTATTTTTTTAAAGTTGTTACGTTGTTTACCCAGAATATTACATTGTTTTACCTAATATTACATTTTTTACACAGAATATTAAAATTAAATAAAAATCAAATTCCCTATAGTTCAAGATAAAAATCAAATTCCCTAGAGTTCTAGATAAAAATCAAATTCCCTTGAGATTTAGACTTTAGATCTTCGAATTATTGAATCTTGGGAAAGATCTTCTGTTGGATCTTACAACCAGTTGTTTCTTATCAAAAAAGGGTAAGATAATTAATATAAAAAATCAAATTATTATTCGGTTCGAATAAATATTTTAAAAAACAAACCTTGAACTCAGAAAATTTTATGCTCTTGCAATCCATCATAGAGAATTTTTCCAAGCGTCCTTAGGTTTCAAGCGCTTCATATGTTTCGTTTAGGTTAGATTTTCAATGTTCAACATGCTTTTATAATGGATGTCCTCTAGATTTCACGCGGATCACTAAGGGCAGCGTCTTGAACGTTGATAATCATTAAATGGACGATAAAAATTTGTTAAGAGCGATGTATATAGTATAGAAAAAATGCTTAACTATCACCTCAGTCATGACAAATCACCGAGGTGAATGCATATTTTTTTTAATTACTTTGTTTTCACAAAATATTAACAATACATTGTATGCAACAAATCTTCGATGATATCAAGATTTAGATGCTAGAGGTCCCATACACGATGCTAGAGATCTGTTTCTCGGGCCATTGAGAATTTTTATTTTCTGCACTTGTAATCCATCCCAGAGATATGTTGTAGTTGCGGTAAATATTTCCTCTCTTTGGGGAGGCTTCATACGATTAAGGATTATGGTGAAATTTGTTTAACGAGTGTTTTTATAGTAAAATATGATTATTATACCCCTCGGTTTAACTATAAAATCGAGGTAAATTATCATCTCTTTTAAACTATCACCTCGGTTTTTGATTAAAACCGAGGTGAATAATTTTTTTTTAAAATATTACATTTTTTATACAAAATATTAAGATAAATTGTTTACAACAAATCTTTTCAAAGGTTAAGCTCCTTTCTTTGTGTAAGTCGAAGGTCCCTTCTCTGTTTAAGTTCCAACTTCTAAGAGAATGATCCTTGAATGTCAGAACTTTGCATTCAAATTCACCATTTTTAGTAGTCTATTTGTTTGAAGAGAGAGAAGTAGACAAGAAATATCATACTATTTATTTGGTTGAAAATATACAACAAATCTTTGAAGTAAGATTGATTTTCTGCACTTGCAATCTATCAAATGAGAAAAAATATAACAACAACAATATTAATATCAATATGAGAGATATATTGCAAAGGCATAAAAAAATGTTTGGTTCTAAATAGAAGAACATTGGAGATTTTTTTGTCTTGCAATCCATCCCAAAGAATGATGCAAGCGATTTTGGGGAGACTTCATATTAGTAAGGATTAGGTTAAAATATGTTTGACGAGTGCTTTTATAGTGAAATTTAATTATTTGATCCCTCATCTATATCGAAAAACTGAATGGTTAGTTCATTTAGTTTACACTTATAAACAAATAAAAACTTAAACGGTAAAAGCTGGGATTCGAAGCGTGCTCTAATTTATTTCCCCCCTCGATTTTCTTTAAAATCGAGGGAATGTGTTGTTTTTATTATTATAAAAAAATAAAACATGGTACGCCTAGGCATAATACCTCGTTTTTTCTAGCTGGTGTGAAAGCTTAGTCATGAAATATATTTTTTGTAGTAATGTATTAAAATAAGAAGGTGGTGCCAATATCATTGGAGCGTCCTATTATAATAGAAATATGTTTCAATGTGAACTTAGAAAATAACGATGGATCAAATAGACTTTACATGAGAGTTCTCTTGATACCATAACATGTAAAAAGATATATTGAAGCATATATAAGATAGATGTAGTCAAACCTTGGAGTGTGTTAAAGATCCCAATCAATAGATATGTGATGATAATTGTAGCATAATAACCAACTTGTCACTCAAGATATCATATGGAGTGGCAGGTAAACAATAACTTGTAGTGGAAGTAATTACATGTGTATATATAGAACAATGCAATAGTTCCAAAATCAATATGAATTCACTTCATCATTATGTTCATTCTGATTTCTTAATATGATATCAGAAAAATCAATGAACTCTGCCATATTATCATTCTTCTTTGATCAACTATTTCATTTTTGTTGTTCTACAAAACCAATTTGTATTTAGTGTTCTTCATTTGTAGTTTTATTCTGTGCTTTTATTCTCAGTAATTCTTTTGTTCTCTTTCTGTTTTCCTACAACTTTTTTTTCACCTTCATCATCGATCCAAGATGCCTCCGTGCTTAGCACCATTACAACCACAACAACAAATCAATTTAGAACCAGATTCATTACGCCAAATAAGACTTTAGATAACACTATTTTATATCTTGGAAAACACTTATAGGTATAAGCAACGCTTATTTTTAATGTATAAGTGTTGTCTTAAGTTCACTTTAGGCAGCGCTTTCTGTTAAAAGCGCAGACGTAAATCCTCTTAAGGCATCACTTTTTGATAAAAACGTTGGCGTAAGGAATCATTAGGCACCGCTTTTTTGATAAAAGTGTTGTCTTAAGTGCTATTTAGGTAGCAATTTTTTATAAAAGTGTTGGTGTAAGGCATCATTAGGCAATGTTTTTTTATAATAGCGTTGACTTAAGTGCTCTTTAGGTAGCGTTTTTTTATAAAAGCACTGGCGTAAGTCCTTTTTAGGCAGCACTTTTTATGAAAAACGCCGGCTTAAGTCTCTTTAGACACCAATTTTTTTTATACTTTCTTATAAAAGTGTTGGTGTCAAGCATCATTATGAGCACTTTCTACTAAAAATGTTGGTGTAATAAGCGTGTTTTATATATACTTTTAGCAACATCGATTGTCCTCATCTTATAAAACAATACAAAGAGATTGGGCAGTGAATACTCATTATTATTTTTTTAACATCAAATTTGTGTTTAAATTTTCATAATCATAGATTAATAATATATTCTGATCAAGAACTATATTACACTAAAATATAATAAGAAGCTTTTTTAAATTAATTGATATTTTCATAAACTTCATAATCCGTCTGATATAAATTCAAAAGTGCATATATGCAAAATAGTGATAACTTATATATTTTTAAACTTACTTTAACATTGGATGTATGCTTGTCTATGTCTTCTTTAAAATCTTTCATTTTTATGTACCCTGCACTTAAAACATTCAAAAGATTTTAAACCAAGACATTACTTATAAAATATTAAAATAAATTTGTTTAAACATAAATAAAAAATTTTAATTAGTGAGACTCAGTGACATATAGAATTCCTAAGCAGAAAACACCTGCATTTCTAAAGTAGATGAAGGTTAATAAATAAATAAATTTAATAGAAAATGCGATTGATTTATTATTACGAAGATATTTCCCTTCTCATTTTATTTCATAAGAAAACCCTTCTTTTCCGCGATCATGCAACAAGAAAATATCAATCAATATTGAAACTCCACATTTGCACCTAAAATGTTGGTTGTAAGGGTCAACTTCCATAATCCACAACCATATAAGAAAAAACTAAACAAGAAATTAAAAATCATAAATACATGAATATACTATTTATTTTTCCAAAATCTAGATTCTCAACCGCATTTTAAAGATTACCATGAGCAAGATCATATCTTGTTCATGCATTAAAAAATTAACTCACATCTACGCGCAAATTTTTTCTCCCTTGACTCATCGATAATTTATGAATAAATTAAAAACTAGAATACTAAAATACACAAAAATGTAAATTTTGAAATTAGATAAAATAAAATTACCCAAAATTACAGTCTAAACTAGATGAATATATCAGTTATGTTCATCCGATCATTTTGGCGTTTATTTTGTGCAAATCGTTGTTATGTTGATGAAGATATATAAGAACAAAACAATGGTGTTAATCGAACCAAGAAATAAAATAATATTTTAAATGAGGTAAAAAAAAGATGAAAATAAAATAAATACAAAAATTTAACTAGTTAATTGATTGAAATTACATACGGAAATTTCGGATGAAACGAAGAATTTTTTTCGACAGCTGATTTAATTCTGAAACCAAAAGTTCATTCATTTCTTAACCGCCCTGTACTATTCAAGCCATTTTCTCTAATTAAATTCTCAAAATTTACCCTTATGTTGCTCTAATTCATTAAGTTTTTTTTTTTTTTTTGCCTTTTTTATTTGTTTGTTAGTTAATTGAATTATGAATCTAGCTCATTTATTTAATAACTAAACCCCTTTATTTCTAACACTTGCTTCTTTTAAATTACACACTTTTATTTATTTATAGGATTAAATATGTCTGACGTTTTCATAAATATCCCAACATTCAATTTTAGTCTCTAAAAAATTTTCCTTTGAATAATGTCCTCCTGAAATTTTTGCCTATAATTTTGATCTTTGTCGTCTATTAGGTTTAACAGAAGCTGACGTGACACGTCTATAAGTGAACATCATATTTGATTTTAAAAAATGTTAGTTTGTGGGGGTTACAAACTTTCCTAAAGTAAAACTAATTTTAAAAAATTCCAATCCACCAACATTATCTTCTTCTTAAATATCTGTTTTAATTTGCTATGCTTCTCATAATAATCCATAGTGTATTAAAATACAAATAATATGGTGACAATAAATGACGACAATAAACTTAAGACCCATGACAATGTTATATGCTATGTAACCTGCATATAGGCATTCAACAACAATTAAATGAAGAGTCATGGAAAAACAATATGATTGTAAGAAACATTGCATAAATAGGTAGAGGGTGGACGTCACACACTAGGAGATACAAAAAAATCAATAGTGGCAAAAGTTTTAGAAATTGTGACCTTTAAAAATCTAAAAAATATTGACAGCATAATTGTTTCTATATGCATTATCATGGTGAATCAATATAGAAACCATTTTGTAAATCATGTGATTCTTTGTTTCTATTTGAAGTCTCTGCATCAAATAAGAAAACTTTATTAAGCCCAACAAAGAGAAATTGTGAATCAGAAGTAAACCACTAAAACAATTATATAGCTCCATGCTTCAGCTCCAGTTCGTAAACTGGTATATTATATAAAGAAAATTTCTTTAGCCACCTCTCTATGGGGGTCACCCCCAGCGAAAATCCCAAAATACCCCTGCTTCGGAAATGAACTTCCGAAGCGCTTTTTTTTTTTAAAAAAATTTCCACAATTCGGAAGTGCATCTCCGAAAACACCTCATGGGGGGTGTCTTCGGAGATGAACTTCCGAAAACACCTCATGGGGGTGAATTCGGAAATGAACTTCCGAATTATGCAGAAACTGTGTTTTTTTTTATGTTTTTTCTTAAACTGTCTCGCATTTTAATTAAACGCAAACGCCAAATAAAAATAAGCAACAGATAAACTGAAAATACTAAGATGATAAATCCAATCCAAAAACACTGTGCGAAAGATACAATCCGAAATCAAAACAAAACAAAACAAAGACACGTTATTCTGCCCGACGAGCGTTACAAAATACACATCAAACAAAACAAAAACACGTTATTCTTCCCGACGAGCGAACTCCTCCGAATGAAGATAATTATACCAATCCTCATCCCACTCAGTCTCAGAACCATCAGCGTTGATCACGCCTGAAGACTGAGCCTGCACGTCCGAGCAATGGACCCCAAAGGGACGAGAAGCAGAACCAGTCAAAACCTTCTTCTTCTCCTTCACCTCCTTCACCTCCTTCTTTGAAGAACCCTTTCTTCCCTTAGCGCCACCAATTCCTGCGTAAAAATGAAGAAAGAAAGGTCCATGAGACCTCCTTTTATAAAAGAAGAAAGGGGACAAAAACGCTTGGGAAACAGACAAGTCATTAAAGAACAAAGACGTTGGAAACCAGCGACACGCCGTCAAAGAAGTCAAAACGCATGCACACAAACTTCAAAGAAACAGGCACAATAAACAAAGGCGTTAAAAATAAAGTACTTGCAAATTAAAACGGACACTCCCTACCCTCTCTAGCCGACGCAGGCTTGGTCTCCCTTCCCTGTCTGATGCGTGCTGGTTGGTTGTCTGACATGTTCCTGTAAACAATTGAAATCGATTAATATGCGAGACAAAATAAAAAACAAAAAAATTTGAACTTCTGATACATTTCGGAAGTTCATTTCCGAAAACTGGGATGGATGTGTTTTCGGAAATGAACTTCCGAAACACCCCTGCGATGGAGTTTTCTGCAACTTCCATGGCAGACCCCTAAACCAAACTTCAAACCAAATCAAAATGCTTCTAAACAACCTAAATACTACTAACAACCTAACCATATATCATTTATGCAATTAAAACCCTAAATAACATGCATTTGAATAATGAATCTAAAAATTTCAAAACTTACAAAGTGTTAGGATTGAGGGCTTTTGAATGTTGTTTAGCAGTGTGATTGGAGCCTTGATGCAGCCTTGGAATTCTGTTTGCACAAATTTTCGCCTTTGCTTGTTTTTGATTTGAGTTAGGGTAAATGAATGGGGGAGGGAGAGTGTTTTAATAAATCTACAGAACGCGCAGTATTTCGGAAGTTCACTTCCGAAATGCTGTTTTCGGAAATGAACTTCCGAAATAAGACAATTTTTTCAAAAAAAAAGACGCTTTCGGAGATGCATCTCCGAAAACGCCTTTTTCTTGCATTTCGGAAATGAACTTCCGAAGTCAGGGGTAGTTTGAGTTTTTCACCAGAGGTAGACTAGAAGGTTGGGAGATATATAGAGAAATTTCCTTATATAAAATGTCGTAAGTTTTGGTTTCTTAAACTCTTTACCAAATAATGATTATTTTGAGTAACATTTAATATCTTATATCTCACAAGTTAAGGTTCACACCATAAAGATTCTGAAAAGGCTTTGGTATCTGACCTGGTGAACAAAGCAATGATGTTTAATCCTTCAATTATACATGAGTTAGTGACCCAAAAAACACTTGAAAGATTGCTCATAAAGCTGAGAGAATATAGGAATTTAGGGAGGTTTAAAACTCCAGCAATAATACTAATTTTTTATATGTTGATTTTATGTGTCATGGCTTGCCACGTTAGCTTCCGTTAGAGGAAGTAGACTATAGGAACTAAAATTGAGAATGAAAAATTTTAGGAGAACTATTATTCAAATTTTTTTTTAGAAGCATTAAAATTGAATGATGGATTATTTATAGAGATGAAAAGCATATTTAACCCTTATTTATATTATTCATTTATAAATAAATATTATTTATTAAAAAATTATTTATTAAAATAATTATATTAAAATAATATCATATTTATAAATTTATTAAAATATTAAACTAACAAATATAATATTAACACTTTGAAAATATAATTGGTGATGATTTTGAAGTTTCTAATGTCAATTATTTTATTATATGATTAATTTAATTTTTAAGTTTCTAATGTTAAATTGTGTTTAAATAATAATAATTAAATAAATTTTTAAAGTTTCAGAAAAAATTGAAAATAGATTTTTGAAAAATATGAAAACTAACTATAATAGAGAAATCACAATTTTAAAATTACTCACGAATTGATAAATGGTACTAAGTAACCGTCTCAATTCTTCTCTCTTAATCGTGATGATATGTATGTTTTAATCACTTTTAGAGAATTATCTGTAAATTAAATACTATATAGGTCCAAGAATCTATAAATCTATTATTTATTTGATTTTATTAAAACAAATGATGCATGTACCAAAATGGATAAATAAAATTTTAAAAAAAGTCTTTAACATTAAAATTATTGATGTGCACAAATTTAAAATTAACATTTATCATAATAGAAATTGTACTTACGTGCACCACAATTGAAGTATCGTTATGTCCAACAACTCATTTCCAAATAAAAAATCCTTTATATCTTCAAGATCGAGATATAAATCTTCTAACTCACGATTATGCTCTAACGGAAGAAGAATGAGCTCTTCAACATCCATAATGAAACATACCTATTTTCTTAAAGAATCATTAGAAAGAACCATCATCTCTTTTTTGATATGAGTATGGGTGGCTGAACAACTTCCTTTTGTACTCGCACAACCTAAAAAGACTTTTTCAAAAAATTTATCATCTTCATTTGTACTCGGTTGGACAATTACATCCATCCGTGTCAATTTCTGCATTATAAAAAGAACATCAACACACAATGCATATAAACAATATTTATCCTACATCGATACAAAACAAATTCAATGCAAAAAACACTATTTTCATATACAACATGAAGCTCCTCTAACTCTTTCTTGTGCATTTTCCGCTCCTGTGCTAATGCATCTTACAACTTCATATCGTACGTCTCCTCTAACTCGTTCTTTTGGGATTCACGCTCATGTACTAATTTATCTTCCAAATCTTTATTTAAGGATTCTCGTTCATGTGCTAACTTCTAATTAACGAGCACGTCCATCTCTTTCTTTCACAATTCTTTACTCTTTTTCGATGTGCCAAAGAATAATTTCATGTCGATTTGACTGACCCTATCAACCAATAAATCCTACTCAACATGAATAAGATATTATTACCAAAGCAATTTAAACTACAAACAAAAAATCCTGCACACAACAAATCCTACATTTAATATTCTAATTGGCAAAAGAATCTACTTACAATCTTTTCAACAACAACAAGTGAGGCATCTTTGATGTGCCCTCTCCCACTTCTTATGTCGTGATGGTGGAGATGGGATGCGATCACAACTTATTGAGGCCCCATCTCCCAATTGTTGTTTTTCATTAATCGGTATTTTCTCAAATTTTTGTAACCCCCACGAAACAATCTATGGAGGTATTTATTTTGTTCCTTATTTAACTTTCTTGATTCACTTTTAACTTGTTATAAACATAATGAAAATATTAATTTACATTGTTGTATCTAAAAATCATAAGCATAAACTTATTATTCATAAAATAATATAACTACTAGCCAAGAAATTAGCAGAACTACAAGACTTGACAAACTTCTCACAAACATGATTCTCAATATAATTATATTTCACAGTTGGATGCTCACGATAAAATTTAGGTTTCATAATGTACTCATGTGTGAGCTATGACTTAAAGCCCCTTCAACGCTCACCAGCATAAGAGATCCATTTTTCTTCAACTTATCAACATTAGTAATCTCAAAAATCGACTACAGTTACATCAATAAGTATGTATTAGTAATTAAAAAAATTATCAAATATAGTAAGTTAAACATTAACGTTTGTCCATATGATTTCTTTCAAATCTACTGATACTTAAGTCCGATCATCTATCAAAATACTCACTTTTCTACGTCCAAGGAACACAACATAACTTTGAAATAGGGAAGAATTCATACCATAACAAGTTCAAGTTTTATCATTAAACTTGATCGGAAAATTTTCACATGAGTTGCAGACTTTGGTTAATCTAGCCATCATTGTAGCACCTCTAAAAAAATTTTCCCTCTAAAGTAGAACACTCATTTGTATGAGTTTCATCGCTAGATGAATAGTCTATCTATGTTAAAAACAAGAACAAAATAAAAACAACACTATAATATTAAACCAATCTTAACAACAACAACAACATTATCCTCAATAATTCATGTAAATACATAACTTAAAAAACCTTCACATATCAATAACACAAAATCATCCTTTTACTTCACAATAACATCAACAACAACAATAACAAAAAAATTACAATATATGTCAAGAAGCTAAATCATGTGAGAAATTCAAAAAGCTAAATCATGTGAATTCCATCCTTCCTTCTTGCAAGTATCTTTGTGTTCCTCCTTCGATTTTCGTTGCTTTGTACGTTTACTGAAGCAATATTGATGGAGTTTTTCCACATTTGCTAATGAATTAGGTTGAAGCGATATTCATGGTAAATAAATGATGTTGAGCGATGGCGAACAATGATGAAACAATATGATGGTTCTTTTCATCAATGAAAATGAAAAACTTGTTAGGATTCATATGGTTTCCTAAGCGCTTAATGTGTGTTTCGCTTCAAAAAGCAATGAAACCAGAATAGACATGACAAACTAAGTTTTGTTTCTCGAATAAGAATATATAACAATTCACTATGGTTGGTTAAACCAGACGTGGTGATATCTCACTTACTTGATAATTTTATCAAAGCACCAGTTTTTAACCATTTAAAAATTAAAAAAGGGGAAAATATATCACAATGATTGAAATATTTAACCTTAGTAAAATCTAGCTTATATTTAGTTTAAAAAAAATCAAAAATAAAGGTGTCACTATAATTTAAAGAAATCAGAAAATTGATGGCCCTGGAATTCGAACCCAAGAACTTTTCGGGATTTCACCATAGTTGCTTTATCCAACAGTGGTAATATGTAAACTATTTTTAATAAATAAATAAATAAAATGATGGTGCCTGATTTTTGTGGGAGCGATAAAGCGGCAAGCAACAAAAGATTTGAAAATATTTATTCGGGAATTTATCGTCTCCACAGGGACTAGTGCATTGAACTGCCGTTCAACAGTTTCCAAAGTTATGAGTTTGAATTGGATTGTTTAAAGCATGAAAACGGAAAAGAAAATATCAACACAAAAAGAATTCATTTTTCAGAAAGAAAAGACTTATCAGGCATTGCATATAATCTACTTCTCACAAACTTAAACTTATCGATCAGTTATACTCAACCTACAATACTCGTCAATATAATCCGGCATCGCTCACACCCTAAGTCATTTCTAACCCAAAGTATAGAGAAATACTATATCATATCAGCGACGATCTCTCAGCACACCTCAACAACATAACAAACATCCATATCAATCGTATCGACGATCTCTCAACCGACACAACTAACACGAAAGCATTAAGCTTCGACACCCATAAAGATTGTTAGCTCTAAATCTATCTCTAAAATCCAGAAACTAACAGATAATCATCCTAGATAAGGATTCAACAAGTCTATCTCTAAAACAACCCAAATCCCTAGCACAGAGCAAAAATCTAAGACAACAATCAACAAAGATTTGTAAAGCAAACTTTATACAACACCATGATCAACAAATCTACATGAGTTCAAAGTAAAATCATATAAAAAACCCAACCAAAAAAAAAATACACAAAGAAGAAGAGAAATGAACCAAAATCTCCCGGTTTGTCAGCTCCGATTGATGATCAATCCACCCCGGATCATCCGTATGCAACCTCCAAAGTTGTTTTCTAAGTTAATCTACCTAAAAAATGTTTGGTGATGAAGTGGGAGAAAAAAATACCCAAACCATAACCTAAAAATTGTGTTTTTGGCCCTACAAACATGTTTCTGTCAGCACCTCTTTGCCCGGCGAAACACACCAGAAACAACAAAAATTTATGCGCCGTTTCGGCCATAACTTGAGAACTGTAACTTCGATTTGCGTCCGGTTCGAAGCGTTGGAAAGCTTATTCAATGCTTATCTAACAATGACAAAATGACAACCAAATTGATGATTTTTATCATTCTTATTTTGAGCCTTATTCTTTGATGAATTGGTTCCGTTGCTCAAAATCGCGCGTTTGAAGTCGTGTCTTCGACACTTTATTGCTCATGCTCCAAATACGCAAGAATACTTACAAAAAGACACAAAAACTATTGAACGGTATAAAAGTATATGAAAATACAACTATTTACAAAGTATACGCAGTTATACACAAAACGGAGAATTATTCAACGAATATGAACAAAAATCTCGATACGTGCCACAAAACATGTATACAAAAGCACTAAAAATTGGCACTTATCAAACTCTCCCCAACTTAAACTTGTTTGTCCCTAAACAAGAATCAACTAACTCAAGGAAACAAACGAAAAATCCAAAAATCACGAATCAACAAGTTTTGAAAAATGGAAACAAATGTATGGCTTAAATGCAAAACGGTACACACAAAGTAAATATACTTACCACTAACTACAACAACAACATAAACATGACACAAATGCTAAATACAAAGAATATGCCAAACATTCCAAAACAACACTAGTTCAAAAATGAATCACACCTAGCACACAATCATCGTTAGATGAAAAACACAAAAGTGGGGGTATTTTCACTCATCCAACAATCTTGCAAACAAAAGACTAAATTATGCAACCATCCAAAAATCATGTTGAAAACACAAAGGCAAGAATCACAAGCACTTTTCAAGGTTGTAATGTGCCTTGGTGAACAAACAAAAGATAATTCCTAAGGCTAATCGAAACAAAAATTGCCCAAACCTAAGGGAGTGATAAACTCACAAAAGTTCAAAAACAAAATTTCAACCAACCTTCTTCATAATCCCAAATTTCTCAAACCAATCACATACTTATTAACACAACATTATTCCATACTTTTTTTGTTTTTTTTTCAAAACTTTTCTCTTTTCTCTTTATTTTTCTTTTCACTTCTTTTTCACATTTCTTTTCTTTTCTTTTTCTTTTCTTTCAACCTCATAGAAATCAACCACAAATGCATAATCATTTTTCTCCCCAACTTGAATTCAACCGTATCATCATGTGAATACTCCCTACTTTCTAAGGCAAGGCAAAAATTCAATCCAAAAATCATGGTTGAGGGTTCAAGAAAACAAAGAATCGACATCCATACAAAAAATGAGAACCAAACACTCGTAGAAAAGCATTTAGCAAATACAACATGGACATTGACAAAAAGGCTCAAAAGGGATACTAATGATCACACACTCACAAGGTGAATTGAATATTTGGCCAAGGTAGTTGTGCTCAAAATGGAACAAAAATGCCTTGATCACTTTCATGCATCATATAATCAACACAAACAAAAGATTAAGCATAATAAAATCCAGTTAGAACAAGAATTGTGGTCTACAGCATATGTGAACAATGAAAAGCTACCTCACAAAAAGGTGGGAACTAAAGTGATACAAAAACGAACAAGTATACAAAAGAATGAATGACATAAAAGTTGTAAAAAGCCTAAGTATCATGAATATGCTAAAGTCTAGAAAGCGATAAACACATACCTTGAACGTGTACAAAACTTTAACAAAATCATTACCATACACTCGCAAGTCGAAATAATCAAACTTGGAAAATCACCTCAAATTCCTTAAGCTACTCAAAACAAGCTCAAAGACAAACACACAACTATTAATATACACAAACTAAAAGACCATATGAAATTGTCTAAACAAATTTAAAAGTGAAGATTTGAAATTTAAGAACTAGTCCGATCTAAATTTGTTTAGACAATTGCATCACACTACCTAAACTAAACACAAACTAAAAAAATAAACATGCTTGTTTTACGTTGTAAGCTCGACGCCTGTTATTTAAGAAAGTTCCTTCAAGTTACTTCCGCCTGGCTATTCCTAACCACACACAAGCAAACGTGAAAGGAAACACAATACTATAACAAATTTACAAGTATAGAAAACATGTACAAGTATAGTAAACATATACAAGTATCAATATAAACAAGTGAGAATATACAATATGTGCGATATATACAAAAATCAACACTATAGAAACTATTTCAATGCAAATTCAATAAAACACCAATCCCCGGCAAAGGCGCCATTTTGTTGGAGTGGTAAAGCGGCAAGCAACAAAAGATTTGGAAATATTTATCCGAGAATTTATCGTCTCCACAAGGACTAGTGCACTGAACTGCCGTTCAACAGTTTCCAAAGTTATGAGTTTGAATTGAATTGTTTAAAGCATGAAAACAGAAAAGAAAATATCAACACAAAAAGAATTCATTTTTCAGAAAGAAGAGACTTATCAGGCATTGCTTATAATCTACTTCTCACAAACTTAAACTTATCGATCAGTTATACTCAACCTACAATACTCGTCAATGTCATCCGGCATCGATCACACCCTAAGTCATTTCTAACCCAAAGTAGAGATAAATATTATATCATCTCAGCGACGATCTCTCAGCACACCTCAACAACATAACAAACATCCATATCAATCGTATCGATGATCTCTCAACCGACACAACTAACACGAAAGCATTAAGCTTCGATACCCATAAATATTGTTAGCTCTAAATCTATCTCTAAAATCCAGAAACTAACAGATAATCATCCTAGATAAGGATTCAAGAAGTCTATCTCTAAAACAACCCAAATCTTTAGCACAGAGCAAAAATCTAAGACAACAATCAACAAAGATTTGTAAAGCAAACTTTATACAACACCATGATCAACAAATATACATGAGTTCAAAGTAAAATCATATAAAAAACCAACCAAAGAGAAATACACAAAGAAGAAGAGAAACAAACCAAAAATCTCCCGGTTTGTCAGCTCCGATTGATGATCAATCCATCCCGGATCACCCGTATGCAACCTCCAAAGTTGTTTTCTAAGCTAATCTACCTAAAAAATGTTTGGTGATGGAGTGGGAGCAAAAAATACCCAAACCATAACCTATAAATTGTGTTGTTGGCCTTTACAACGTGTTTTTGTCAGCACCGCTTCGCCCGGCGGAACACATGCACCAGAAACATCAAATAATTCTACACTGTTTCGGCCATAACTTGAGAACCGTAACTCTGATTTGCGTCCGGTTCGAAGCGTTGGAAAGCTTATTCAACGCTCTATCTAACAATGACAAAATGACAACCAAATTGATTATTTTTTATCATCCTTATTTTGAGCCTTATTCTTTGATGAATTGGTTTTGTTGCTCAAAATCGCGCGTTTGAAGCCGTGTCTTTGACACTTTATTGCTCATGCTCCAAATACGCAAGAATACCTACAAAAAGACACAAAAACTATTAAACGGTATAAAAGTATATGAAAATACAACTATTTACAAAGTATACGCATTTATACACAAAACGGAGAGTTATTCAATGAATATGAATAAAAATCTCGATACGTGCCACAAAACATGTATACAAAAGCACTAAAAATTGACACTTGTCAATTTTCAAGAGGTCACCACGGTCCTTCAATGAACCGTAGTAAAATGAGCATCAATGTATGTACTTTTTGTAATAATGTCCATATCAATACAATACTTTTTTCTGCCAAGTCACTAATTTCATGGAGAACTAAGAAGCAAACTAACAATCTCAAAAACTAAGAAGAACTAATTTCAATACTTTTTCTTGTCATTTATTGTGACAACCAATATTCTTTGCATGTTACAGGAAAATCAGTTTTCCCCAAAAGAACAAAGAACTAAGATATTAATTAACACATTGTGAGGGGGGAAACAAAATCAAGGGATCATGAGGCTTCTTTCAATTAAGTCTAAAGATCAGCTAGCAAAATTTTTCACTAAAGCATTTTATCCTCAACCATTCAACACACTTTTAATCAAGTTAATGATATATATATATATATGCTCCATAAACAATGAGAATTGACTTCATCATTATGTTTATTTTAATTTGTTAATAGAAGATTCCTCATTAACTATGACTGAACCATACAATTGATTTACACTGAGGGCCAGGGTCATAGACACCATGATAGTTAATGTATATGAGCAAGTAGCATATAAATCTCTCTAACAAACTCTAACAACTTAAATAATATGAAACAAGTTAGTTATAATAAATATAACTAACTTATATGGACTAAAGGTTTTAGGCTATGTAGTAGTGTGTAATACGACTCTGGTAGATATAATAATAGCATGCTTGACCTAATTGAATACACTCTCTGAGATAAACAACTGGAGGCAACCATTTCATTTACTATTTAGATCTCTTTAAAATCATGACTAGTGATGAAATGACATTCAACAATCTGACCAAATAGTTTGAAAATAGCACGAAATTCACAATGATCATCTCCTTCAATATTAATGACATTTTTTAATGACATTTTTTTAATAGGCAATATATCTATTAAAACGGAATAGAAGAGATACTCAACCCAAAACACAAAGTGGAAAATCTCTACCTCCCAAAACAAAGGAGAGGAAGAGTTTTTAAAGTGTAATTTTTCTTAGGAAATTTCTTTACCCACCTCCTAACCTTCTTGGTCACCTCTGGTGAATTTATAAAAATACCTCTTGTTTCGGAAGTTCATTTCCGAAAACGTACTTTTATTGAAAAAAAAATGTGTTTTCGGAAATGCATATCCAAAAAGGTGAATATTTTAATGAAAAATATTGATTTCGGAGATGCATCTCCGAAATAAAGTTGTTTTTCAGAAAATTGGTGTATTCGGAAGTGCATCTCCGAATTCACCCCCCTTGGAGGAATTCGGAAATGCACTTCCAAAATAAGGTCTGGACAGAAGAAAAATAACAAACAAGAACGATTCGCTTTATTTAATCGGATGAAGATTACATCGATCACATTACATAAGATTAAAGTTACATATTGTTAAACACGGGTAGGTGAGGATGAGTCAACATTTTGATAACGTCGGCCCCCGATCTTTGAACTCAACATCACTGAACCAAACCCAACCCTTGTTCACCTACCTCCTCCTTTTCATATTCCCGGTAATTACACTTTCTTTACTTTTACTGTTTTTTTGTTCTTACATTCCAGTCACATTACTATCATGATCATGAAACCCTCACATTACTCTCATGATCATGAAACCCTAATGGGAAAATACACCTAATTTAGGGTTTGTTTTGATTATTCATCCAATGTTTTTACCAAGAGGTGTAGAAATTGTTGCGCTTTTGTTAACACATCTGTTATCATTTAAACATGTTGTAAAATATCTTGTAGGATACTGTATGAGTACAGTTAATGAGTACTAGTACATTCATATATATGAAGCGTGCTTTAGTCAAGTTTAACCCGTTTGACTCTCATATGAGTGGGAATTTGAAAAGTCCTGATCCTGATGATAAAAGAATGAGGTTAGAAAGACGATGGAGGAGACGCTGCAACAGGTTAGAAAGTCCTGATCCTCTAGAAATCCATACCACATTGTAACTTACCAACATAATAAACAACAACAAAAACTATACACTTAAAGTTCAAAAAACTTATGAGCAAACTATACTTACATCATAGTGGTGTAGATCCTTATCAGCCACTCGCAACTGAAAATGATTAGCACGAACTTGAATTTTCCTTCCCAATTGACCGTAACCAGGTCGGTTAGGGAACCTAACCGCCTTCTGAGACGACGCCGCCGACTCTAGAGTAGCCTTCTGTTTAACTTCGGCAGTCAGGCTCTCGATGGAAATCGGAGCCGAACTCAAGGAAGCAACCGGCGCAGCAACAGATGGAGTAGCAACCGGCGCTGCAACAGATGGAACAAACGGCGCTGCAACAGGTGGACGAACAACCGGAGCTGCAACATATGGAGGAAAAATGGGTGAGAGAGCAGGCTTTTAAGTAGGAAGAAAAGGCACTTTGAAATTTCAAATCAGGTTGATTACAACTCGTTCTGCATTTACTATCATTTAAGAGACTTCCCAAGTTACTATCAATGTGATTATAATTTTTGTCCTGTAATGGTGAATAATTAAGAGACGAAAAATGGTTTGATTTTAATAGAAGTTTTGGAGAGGGTTTGGGTTTGTTTTGGAGAAAAATGATGAAATAGTGAAGGAAATGCATTTCGGAAATGCATCTCCGAAAACACTAATTTTTTGGTGTTTTCGGAAATGCATTTCCGAAATCTAATAAAATCTATAAAAAAAATTACTTCGGAGATGCATCTCCGAAGCAGGGGTAAGTTGGGGATTTCGCTGGGGGTGACCCCCCATAGGGAGGTGGGTAAAGAAAAAACCTTTTTCTTATCTTTAGTGTTATTGATCGTTGGCGGAATATTAAGTTAAGATGGCAATTATAATTTTGGCTTAATTGCAACTTTAGTCCCCCTATTTTGTCTTTTTCTTGATTTTAATTCCTCTATTTCAAAAACTACTATTTTAGTCCCCTTTTTAAGTTTTCTATGCAATTTTTGTCCCCCTATTTTACTTTTTTTCTGCAAAATTAGTCTCTATTTTGTCCCTTTTTCAACAGAAAACTCAAAAGAGGGACCAAAATCGTGGTTTTAAAAATGAGGGGGCCAAAATCAAAGAAAAGACAAAATAGAGGGACCAAAGTTGCAATTAAGTCTATATTCACTACGCCAAATTTGGCTTTTAGCAGCACCCCTACGAAAGCGCTTTTAGGAAAAGCGCTGGCATAGGCTTCGCTAAAGACAAAATTAAAAAACACGCTAAAAAAGCGCTCTAATAGTGGGGGGGTATGAAAGCGCTTTTAAGAAGCGCTCTGGTAGGGGGGGGTTATGAGAGCGCTTTTCAAAAGCGCTCTGGTAGGGGGGGGGTACGAAAGCGCTTTACAAAAGCGCTCTGGTAGGTGGGGGGAACGTGGGGGGAACGAAAGCGCTTTTCAAAAGCGCTCTGGTAGGGGTGTTTAATGAGAGCGCTTTTTGTCAAAAGCGCTGGTATAGCCCAGGCTATGAGAGCGCTTTCCAGAAGCGCTTTAGTAGCCTTATTACTAAAATTAAAACCAAAAACACGCTTCTACTGTTTCTCACTTTCTCTCTTTCTTTTTCTCTCTGCACGCGAACCAGAAACCCCACCCCTCACCGTCGTCGGTCCTCCGTCCACCACCATCGCGCGAACTTCTTCTCCTCCGTCCACCACCATCGTTTCGTCTCCGTCTCTTCTCCTCCGCCACCCAGGTATCACACTTCTCATAGCTTTCATATCTGGAAGGCTTCATGTTTGTGAGTATTTGTGAATATCAGTTGTTGTTCTTTGTTGTTTTCTTTTCCTCTTAGATTCATTATGAGATTGTTGTGTTTAATACCATGCCTTTGTTGTAAAAACTCACATTAGTGTTCTACCCGTTTATTAAGAAGAAATGTAAGATAGTCGTTACAACAAACGCTGATGAGGGCAACCGAGGATTCAATGTCGAGTTTAGTATATACGTTTTGTTGAATTAACTCCTCAAATGAGTAGATTTGTAGAGTCATGTTTGGTCCATCAATAAAAGTATTGAACATACTAGTGCCTCCGTAAGCAAAGTTCATACCATATTGTAGTTTTGAGAAATTTCTCAATGAATATGGTGCAGGAGATTTGATCTTCATATAGGAAGATGGCACAATGAATTGAGCTTAGAACTGATAACTAAATTTTTATTTAATGAACTATATTAAGAATTTAAATAATTTCAACAATTCGGTTTTTGTTTAGTTTGAGATTTAGAGACAATTAGAGTAGAGAGTTAAAGATGTAATCGGTGAGGATATGACCGTAGGAGAAACTTCCAGAAGGTTTACTGGGAAAAATCATCCCATATGGAGGTTTATATGAAGATGAGTTCAAATAATTTCCTGTATCAGCATATGAGTCTCCAAATACAAACAGTTTCACTAATTTGTTTAAGCACCATTTGAATTTGCATTAATTTAATTGCATGTAAAAAGCACATTAAGTTCTTAATAATTAAATTATTTTGTTACTATTGTAATAATAAAAATACTAGCTTGTCTTAGAATGTACATATAAAAGTGTACCAGTAGTTATAATTATCATGAAGAGGAGAATAAACCATGAGAGAAAAATGATGTTTAGTGGATTTGGTTTGGCCATTGATGAATGTTATATTGTCTTTAGTGTATACTACATTTCCTGTATTGACTGATATAGAATGAGTATAAATACAAGTGTATGTGATCCTAAATCATACATTTACTTGTGGTGAACTATGTTAATTTACAATGACTCCTACTGGGCCTTGAGTTTCTTCTTTTTGACCCTCATGGCATCACCAAAAGAAAGTGTAAAACTAGTGTATGTTGTATGCAATTCATGACATGCTTTCTATTCTGTTCATGTTCTTTATGCATGTATTAAATGACTTTATGCTAATGTAAATATAAAATATTTTATTTTAGTATCACAGGGTTAAAAGGAGTCCAGGATATGATTTCTAAAATAAATTCAAATAAGTTATAAAATAAATTTGTGTATGGAATTTATTCTAATGCATTATAATTATCTGTAAGATAACCATTGATGGTGCATTGGTGGTGACTTCAATTCTATTTCTTCTTCGGACGAAAGAATTGGAGTTGCTAATAGAGGAAATAGCAACGACATAAGGAACTTCAATGAATTTATTGATAATAGTAATAATAGAAATTAAATAATAAATAATATATAATAATAGTAATAATATATACCTTATGAGAGTTGAATTAATGAGGAAGAGAGAAGGTAAAGAATGAAACAAGAGTGAGTTAATGTATATAGACAAGGATGATTCATAAGGTTTGCTTTTGAGCAAAAAGTTTTATAGCTTCGTGTTAGTAGTGGTGTATTTAATTAACTGCATCGTGTGTCTTGTGTTAGTAGTGTTAGTAGTGGTGTATTTAATTAACTGCATCATGAGCTATTCACCCATTCTTATTATAATCATACATTGAATTGAATTTCTTGTATAGGTCTGACTGGATTGATAACTTTGGATCTCTTTGGAGCTCGTATCATTGACTCTGGTACTACATATTTAGGAGTATGTACACACATCAAACTATTGTTGATTTCCTTTGTTCAATCGATTTTGTCTTGGTGGTTACTAACTTTGTGAATTTGCTATAGGGGTAACTTGTGTATAGTGAAAGTTTGATCGTTTCCCAGCCTAGTTCGACGTTTGGCGTTTTCTTGAGTTCGGTAACATCCGAGGTAAATTTCTTTCTCAAATTACTGGTATTATGATGAATTTGTCTGAAATTGTGTGATTATATATGTTACGTTTTATTGCTTCGGATTCATTCCGTTTATACTTTGCGTTTTGACAGAAACACATTAGTTTTATGTGTTTAGAGAGTTAATATAGGAGGTACTTACTAACTTTGTGAATTGAATTCGCCATAGGGGTTACTTGTGAAGAGTGGAAGTTTGACCGTTGTTGTTTAGCTTAATTAAGACATGGATAAGACATGGATGAATTCAAACCGATTGTCGAAAGAGTACGAGAAAGGGGTATGGGAATTTGTTGAGTTTGCGGTTGCGAACTCCAAAGACCCGCTTCGAATGCCGTGTCCTTGCTTGGGTTGCTGTTATGCCGGGGGTAAGGTTAACGGGAATCAGTTGGGATCTCATTTATTACGGTTTGGAATTGATAGAAGTTATACATGTTGGACAATGCATGGTGAGAAAAGTACCGGGAATGCTGGGTCGAGGTGTAATAGGAAGTATGCTTCAAACGACGATTGCACAGACACATACGATTGTGATCGTGTCGAAGAGATTGCAGAAGCGCTGGAAGAAGATCTAGCGGATTGTCCCAAAATGTTTGAGAGGTTGGTAAGCGATGCAGAGAAACCGTTGTATGATGGTTGTTCGAAATTCACAAGATTGTCTGCGGTGTTAAAGTTGTACAACTTAAAGGCGGACAATGGATGGTCGGATAAAAGTTTCACAGAGTTATTAGCCCTTATGAAAGATATGCTACCAGAGGATAATGTTCTTCCCAATCGAACGTATGAAGCCAAAAAGATGTTGTCTTCTATTGGAATGAGCTATGATAAGATACACGCATGTCCAAACGATTGCGTTTTGTTTCGAAACGAGTATGCAGCGTTGAATGAGTGTCCTAAATGTGGTGCCCCTCGATATAAGAAAAAGTTGTCTCCTGCTAAAGTCTTATGGTATTTTCCTATAATTCCGAGATTTAGACGCATGTATCGTAGTGAGACCGATTCAAGACACTTGACTTGGCATGCAGATGAAAGAATTATTGATGGAAAGTTGCGACATCCGGCAGACTCACCACAATGGAGTAAAGTTGATACTGAATATCCTGAATTTGGAAAAGAAGCAAGAAACCTTCGGTTGTCATTGTCTACTGATGGAATGAACCCGCATGGTATTCAAAGTATCTCGCATAGCACATGGCCTGTGATTCTTATGATTTATAACTTACCTCCGTGGCTATGTATGAAGCGTAAGTACATGATGTTATCTATGCTAATTTCTGGGCCTAAACAACCAGGGAATGACATAGACGTATACTTGGCACCCTTAATCGAAGATTTAAAGTTTTTGTGGGAGAGAGGTGTGGAGGTTTACGATGGGTATAGGAAAGAAAGTTTCAACTTGAGGGCGATGTTGTTTGGAACAATTAATGATTTTCCAGCATACGGAAATCTATCCGGGTACAGCAACAAGGGTCAAAAGGCGTGTCCTGTTTGTGAAGATGAAACCGATACGACACGATTGGCGCTTTGTCAGAAGAATGTCTTTCTCGGCCATCGTAGATTCTTAAATTCTAATCATCACTACCGTGGGTGGAGAAAAGCATTCAATGGAGAGGCCGAACATCGTACAGCCCCGCCTTTTTTGTCAGGTGATCAAATTTTTGAAAAGGTGAAAGATGTGAGCACTCAGTTTGGCAAGCCTTTTGCACATTCAATTGTCAAGGGTGGGTGGAAGAAGAAGTCAATTTTCTTTGAACTTCCATATTGGAAGTCGTTGTACGTAAGACATTTCCTGGATGTTATGCATATTGAAAAAAATGTATTTGACAGCGTTATAGGTACGCTACTCAATATACAAGGAAAGTCTAAGGATGGCGTTAACATAAGGAATGACATGGTAAACATGGGCTACCAGAGCGCTTTTCCAAAAGCGCTTTTGTATGCTGCGTAATTTTTTAATTTTTTTTGCTTTTTTACTGGTCTTTGTCTGCGCTTTTACTAAGAAGCGCTCTTAAAGGGGGGTCTACCAGAGCGCTTTTTCCAGGAAAGCGCTCTTATAGGGGGTCCTACCAGAGCGCTTTTTCCAGGAAAGCGCTCTTAAAGGGGGGGTCTACCAGAGCGCTTTTAAAAGCGCTTTCGTAGCCTACGCCAGCGCTGGCTTTGGCAGCGCTTTAAAGCGCTGTTAAAGGCCAAAAAAAGCGCTGTGAAAGCCCTTCCGTGTTGTAGTGATTTTTAGATATTGGTTTAGTTGTATCAATTTGGCTCGTGGTCACTCTATGCTAGTGTTTATGGGTGTAATCGGTTAGGTATGGGCCAATTTTTGGTCAAAAAATATATGAACCAATAATATCTCCATCAGTTTGGTTTCATTTTGTTTTTAGTTTTTTTTTTCAAAAATGGAACCGAACCAAGCTAATTGGTTTAGTTCGCTTTGATTTATCGATTTACATCGCTCTTTTTAAAATATTTATTAATTTTTGTATTTTCCGCTATCATGTTTTTTAGTGTATTTTCTACTATTATTATTTTTAAATAATACATTTCATATAATCTTTTTCATCTGTTTCATACTCTACTTTTCAAACAACTTACAATTTTACTTAATTCATATAAAACGCTAACAAATAAAACACAACAATAATAATAAAAGATTGTCATACACAAAGAATTAACATGTTTCACACTTCAATGCACATATCAAAACTATTTTGTAACAAGATTAGAACGAATTTTGTGGAAGAAAAACTAAAAAACATATATAAAAAAGAGGTCAAAACTAACTAAGATAACTTAAAACACGAAGAAGAGTAATTTAAGCTATCGAGAATAGAGCCAAATCATCTCGATTTTTATTTGTTTGGTTCAATTTTTGAGCCAAATCAAAAAAATCTCGAGAATAGAGCCATATCATCTCGATTTTTATCTGTTTGGTTCAATTTTTGAACCAAATTAAAAAAAAATCTTTTTTATTTAAATTGTCAGTTAAATTGATTTTTTATGATTCCGTTACGCCCCTAGTAGTGTTTGGTTTAAATAGATGTACTAATCCTTATTGAATTTTATAAAAAGATTTACCTTAAATAAAAGAAAATAGTGTAAGAAATAAATGAAGGTTTTAATAAAATAATGAAGAAAAAAAAAAGATAGTGGGAGAAATAGTATCTTGGCCCTTCAAAAATATTACTCATGTTATATACAAGTTGCCATATTTCATCTTTAAAAGCAAACCACTCTTTTCTTTAATCACTTTAATATAGAGACATATGATCAATTCATAATTATTGGAATCAAATGATTATTCTCTAGTGTATTAATTAGAGTGATGAAAGAAAATCTCTTCTAATCCATATAATGGCATATAGGCTCTTATGGGCCCATAAAACTTTAGCAAGTAAAATAAATTAGTTTATAATTTATAATATTCACACACACACACACACATATATATATATATATATATATATATATATATATATATATATATATATATATATATATAACAAAATTTGATTAAAAAAATCATAAAATGTTTAACAATTTTCTTTAATGAAAACAAATATTTAGTCCAAAAAATAATATGTTGATACTGTAAAGTTTGACGTCAACACCAAAATTCAAATCATGACACACAAAATTTTGATACTTCGTTTACAAACAAAAACAAATCTTATCAATCTAACGTCTTCAAACAAATTTGCACACCATATTTAGGCTTAATAGTAAGGACAGTGATTGGAGCATGTTTATAATTTTTTGAAATAGTGAAACTAAACCTAGAAACCAACATTGCCAGAATAATCTTAGCTTCCATCATAGCAAATGATTGTCCAACACAGTTTCTTGGACCAGAAGCAAATGGTAAGAAACGACCAGGCATGAATGATTTTGAAGCAAATCTGTGTGGATTGAACTCATTTGCATCTTTTCCCCATAATTCTTCATTATGATGAATGGCCAATACTGGAATCCAAACAGATAAGCCTTTAGGAATATAAAGATCACCTAAAACAATGTCTTGAAAAGCCATTCTAGGGAGTAGGGTTGCTGGAGGATAGAGCCTCATTGACTCATTGATTACCATATGCAACTGTAAAATTAAACTATTGATTAGTATTTTGTTAATGAAAAAAATAATACATGAATACAGTTTTTCCTAAGAGAACTTGAATGGGATATTTTGAATTTTGAACTTAATTTTGAGTATGTTGCAGTGTTAAATTTTTAAAATGAGATTTTTACCACATATTGTTAGGATGGCAAACGGACGCGTATTCCATTTAGGTCCATCCTACATTAGTCTAAAAAAACAGAATGAAGGCGGAGTGGACATACTTGAGAGTGCGAGTTTAAAATCTTAGCTCGTTCCATAAAAAAAAAGAATGGAAAGAGCATGTGCGCATTGATCATTTAAATTTAAAAATTTAAAATTTTATGTTAATACTCATTCTCACAAAATCCATAAAAATTAAAACAGAGCGGAACAGACACATTATATAATTAATGACTAAAACCTTGACTGCCCTATAAATGAGAGCATGAAAAAAAAAACATGCACCATAAAGACATGCATGTACCATCCTTATCCTTTTTACCACCCCTACCACTTATTGTAATCTTCACCAGCTAATTACCATGGAAAGAGTGGTTGCCCTTAAATATTTTAGTTGCTATTATATAATTGGTGTGAAAATGATGCTTATTTTTTCTTTATAGTTATGATTCTTTAAGGTAATGTTGATTCTTTGACGATCTTTTGGAAAATCTGTAACCTACTAAAAATAATCATTAGTATACTTCAGTCTTTGATTTAACCCTAATTTTCTATTGTGCCTTCTCACCTCTATGAGTTGAACAAATATAATAAAATATGTATGAAGTGGGTAGCCATAAAACTATGTCATGAGTAGAATATGAACAATTCGTATTTTAATGACATAAAATCATATTCATAAGGAGTTGTCAATTTAATAATAATTACCAAAATATTGTATATTAGATTATGTAATCTTAATAATTTAATTAATACAAGATATTTATGAAGTGTCAATTTTTTTTTTATATTTATTCTTCTAGAAGTGTGGCTGTAAACTTACTGTAAAATTCAAGAATGAATTAAAAAATCTTTCACTTATGAGTATTTTGGGACACTCTAAGAGTAAGATACCTTTCAATTTCAATTATATTCTTGAAACTACATGCTCTCATGAATGTTTATATGATATATATTTAAGTCACTATGTATACTTTGTTTGTTTATAAAGTGGTACACTTGTTTTTTTATTACAAAAGTCATATCCTAGTTAAGATCTTTAAGTTTTTTTTTTTTTTAATAAAAATTGTAAGTGATAATTGCACACAAATTAAAAAATGTAGACAATTTTATATTTTAAAAATAAAAAATATCAACATATATATGTAACATAAATAAGCTTTATACTAAAATTCAATAAAATTATTAAAATATTATAAACCAATAAAAATAATTATTAATTAAAATGGTTACTGAAAAATTTTTAAATAATGAATTTATAAGTTTTTTTACTAAAATAATGAATTTATAATTTATAAACTAACTTATTTAGTTTATAGAATAAAACAAAAAGAATAAGTTGTTACTACCTTAATTCATTTTTAATTATCATTTTAGGGTTATTAACACGTATTTAAAATAAATAATAATAATAATAAATTTAATTATTTGACATATTTGCTTATTATTTTTTTTATTATATCACTGACTATTTTTACACATCATTTCATGTATTTTTCTCTCTGCAATAAATAGTTGAAAATGATTACGACGAAGAACATAAAATCGTTTTTAAAAAATAACATTTAAAATAAAAATATAGAGAGTACTAACCACATTGAGCTTGGAGAGTTGATCAATAGAAGGCATTCCTTGATTGAAAATCTCTTTAACTTCAGTTCTAACTTTTTCTTGCCAACTTGGATTGCAAGCTAACAACATAGCAGTCCATGTGAGTAAGAGTGCAGTTGTTTCATGTCCAGCAAAGAAGAATGTTTTGCATTCATCCATAACTAGTTGTAGGTTTAATTTTCCACTCTTTTGAATTTCATCTAAAAGCATTCCCAATAAGTCATTCCCATGAGAATTGCTTCTTCCCATTTCCACACAATCTTTTCTACTTTGTATTATATCCATCAACAGTCTTTCCACTTCCATCTTCAATGACTTGATCTCTCTATTATAAGTACTAGGAAAAAACCTACATAATTTTTTGAAAAAGCAAAATATATTATACACTAAACACTAATTAAAATACATTTTTTGTCTATCTTTTTTTAATGGATATAAGATGTGTATATCACTTATTTAATTTTATGTTTTTATTTTAATATACTTTTAATAAACATAACAAATTCAGTAACATATACTATATAGAATATAATATATACATAGCTCTCTTTAAAGTAGGCTACTGCATATACTTTGTCACCATTAAATTATAGTTAAATAGAGCCACATAAAATATTTTTCATTGTTAGACCATTGATAAATAGGATCTTTAATTATTTTGCGAGATGGTTGAATCAGATCTAACCTACACAGGACCTCTAAAAATTTAAGACGACTCTAAATACATAATGGAGATCTATCCAATGCAAGCATACACATTACGAAATTATGTCTTAAGTTTTTAGAGATTTTGTATAGATTAACAACCGTTCAAATATGGCAGAATAAAAAAGGATTCTATTTGCATTTTAACATAACAAATATTTTATAAGATTTTATTTAGTCACGGTTTAATTGTGGCAAATTTTAAACGATGCCGTGTAATCCACTTTGTAATAGAGGTGGCAAACGGACAATGCCTACTCCGTTTAGATCTATTTCGTAAAAGCCTACAAAAAAAGGCAGGACAGGATAGACATAGTTGAGAGTGCAAGACTAAAATCTTGACATTTTTAGCAAAAGAAAAAAAATGAGGGTGCGACGGAACAAACATGCGTGCTTTGTACTTCTAAAGACTAAAAAGTTAAAAAAAAAAAATGTTAATATCCGCGTTTGCAAAAGTTCGAAAAAAGATATGACAGGACGAGAATGGCAATTAGAGAATGTGGACTTAAAAACTTTCATTTCATAAAAAATTACAAATGAACATGATCAATGATCAGCGGATCAGATCTGTTTTGCCACCCCTATTTTACACATTATTAAAGTCGGGAAATGAAGATAAAGAGAATTCTAATAAAATTAAAGAAATTACAAACCTGCTTCCAGGCAACCAAAGCTTTCTAGTTGCTTGAGCACAAAGAGCTTGTAATTGTGTGAGAAGATGAAATATTTGTTTTCCCTTTTCATAATTTGTACCAAACTCAGTTCTTGAAATAATATCTGCAGTGAGTTTAGTGAAATATTCTCCAATTTCAACCTCATTTTTGTCACAATCCAATGTTGCATTTTGTAATGATTCAAGCATTTCTTTAGTGCATTCCGTCATGTGTACAGCATAACTCTATTCAGAGAGAGCAAAGAAATTCATGAAAAAATTAGTGGAATATTAGAAAAAGTATAAACCAATATTAATTACTATAATTTTAAATTGCATACCACAATCACAATATAAAAAACTTAAAATTTTTGTGGCGATATCACTAACATAATTGTAGTGAATTGCAACTACTGTGCAATTGCAATTTGCAAATAATATGTTTGAAACTAAGATTTTTTGAATTTTAAAATTAGCATATTTTATAAAATTTAGAATTTAAGTGAATCGATTTTTCTCAAATTTTCAATACCTTAAGTTTTTCTCCCATGAATGCAGGAGAAACTAAGTGACGTTGGTGATACCAATCATCACCATTTGCCATCAACAAACCTTTTCCTATAAAATTCTTAGATCCTTGTTGTTGCTGCCATGATTTCCCAGATATTGTACTATACTTTGAAAGAAATTCCTTGATCAATTCAGTTTCTGTTAGACACAATCTTGGCTCTATTCCATTCCAATAGAAAAATCTTTTTCCTGCAAAATAATCATTTATTAACAAATTTATGACAGATACATAGAGACACATACATCAGATACGACATCGCATGTTGATACTAGTAATAATTTAATTAAATAAATAAATTAAATATAATCACAAGTATCGATATTATGTCAGAGGTGTCGATTCTACGGAGCAAGAAACACATAAAATCATGAATTGCAATTTATTTATTTATTTATTTATTTATTTTTCATACCATACTGCTTGGACCAAGCAACAAAATGAGGCAAAAGACGACCAACAATATCATGGTTGATTGATTCCATGTCTTGAGAAGTAGCATTAGAGACAAAAGATGAGATCTCTTTAAGGTTGCCTGTTAGAAACCTAGGTTTAGGACAAAACACACCTTGCTTCTCCATAATCTTCTTGATGCTTAATGGATTAAGCCAATAACATGAAATTGTGTCATAAAAAACTTTAATCATTAGTGTCACAAGAATGACCAAAAGGGTTGTGAGAATCATCATTTTCTTAATGAAATAGTGATGATTCAAGAATGGTTAAGATTATGAATATATTAATTTGTAAGAGTTTATGGAAGAATGAATATTTGATGCTTGAGTGTTATAAACATATATATAGTGCAAATTCAATGACAATCTATTCACTAACAATATAATAACGTTATATGATGATATTTGTTTATTTGTTAATTCTAGGGGGTTGGTAGAGATTAGAATAACAATTTTCATTATTCTTTGTAATCCTAGTTGTAGTTTAGTATTCATGATAAGGTTACAAAGATCTTTTTTTTTTTAATTAAGGAAAATTAAATTGTATTAATTAAAGTGTTGTAAGGATAAGGTTTTATCTTAAATTTGGGTTAAATATATTTTTGGTCCTTATAAAATTATCAAATTTTATTTTTGGTTCCTATAAAAAAAATGACATATTTTGATCCCTGCAAAATTATTATACATGTAGTTTTAGTTTCTACTATTAAACGATATGTATTTTGGAATGTTTATTTTACAGACAATTATATTTTAAAATGTCATGAAACTAAAAATTTAATTTCTAAGTCGAGATTTGCATTACTTTTATCATTATCTTTTGAAATTTAAAAAATTCATATTTAATTCTTCTTATTTTAAAAAATTATATAATTTGGTAAAGAAATATTTTATAGTATCCTAAATACGTATGAAAAAGTTATTCAAAAATTTAAAAGTTTAAGGGTAATTAAGCTGTTTTCAAAATTTTGAAAAATAGCATGAACTAAAACTGAATGCATAAAATTTTATAGGAACTAAAAATAAAATTTGAGATATTTTGTAGGGACCAAAAATATACTTAACCTTAAATTTAAAATTTAAATTGTAGTAATTATCAAAAATTCAAAAGTAGGAAAAGAATTATAAGTAATAGTATAATTAAAATAATTATTTCCATAAATATTTAAAAAAAATTAACAAATTAGTAAATTGAATTTTTTTTTAATTTAAAAAGTATTAAAATATTTTGTAAATTAATTTTTTTCAAAATATTTCTATATATTACATTTGAAATTTGACTGATATATTACATTTTTATATATAGTCAAATATAGTTATTTATTTGATTATTTTCATAAAACACAATTGATACATATTTATTTAATTAAAACAAAATTGATATATATTACATTTTTATATATAGTATAATATATTAGTTTTTTATTTAATTATTTTCATAAAACACAATTGATATATAGTACTACCTCCGGTTTTATTTATAAAAAAATTGTTTTTTAAGTTAATTAAATAATTAATGTATTTAGACTATATCATGAACTAGATTATTAAATGAATCTAAAAATTTAACTTTTTCTTTTAAATAGGATACATAGATTATTAAATGAATCTAAAAATTTAGCTTTCTCTTTTAAATAAGACCAGATGGAATATAACGTATTGGGTTATTATTTAATTATTTTTGTAAAACTAAATTGATATATAGTATAAGGTATTACGTTATTTATTTAATTATTTTCATAAAACACAATTGATATACAAATAAATTAGAATTGATGTTAATTTATTAATGGTATATTGCATTGTTAAGTAATATATATATATATATATATATATATATATATATATATATATATATATATATATATATATATATATATATATATATATATATATATATATATATATATATATATATATATATATATATATATATATATTCAATATTCAATATTCAATGACAAATGAATGATGTACTATCTTTCTTATTTTTGAGCGATATTTAACAAATAGCGTCCCATGATTCAGGGGAACGACATCATGTGTCTTTTTGATGATTTCACTTTTGTTCAAAAGTGGATTATAATTTTTATTCTAAAATTTAAGCCTATACTCCTTTTACTTTTTGGAAATGGAAGCCTCAAGATATCTTTTAAATAACTCTTGATGTACCTTAAAACAAAATCGAGACTTCGAATAAAAAGAGTGTTAGTCACTTTATGCTCACTCTCAATACATTTGTAAAATTAAAATAAACTTATCTAAAAAAGGATTTTCCATTGTTCATCAAAATAATCCTCGAACAAGTCTGACCACTTAACAAAACCTATAGAAAACAAAGACTATTCGCTGTGACTAGTCCACATACTTCAGCAAGCATACCGACAGCCCTCTCTAATAGGCGGATGAAATTCATCAAATTTGACAATAATACACAAAGTACCATTAAATTCCTTAGAACTCAAACGTAATTCTTGAATTGTATTATTCTAAGAGTCTGCCCAACACATCTTGAAGCCTGAGGCAAAATTTAATATCTAATATTTTTAAAATAAATATATTTTAGATTTTTTAATATAAAATCATTGAATTATTATAATCAATTTCATTTAATATTTTGTTTTCAATTGATGATAAAATTAACTCATCTAAATTTTTTATTATTTAAAAAATCACAACTGTAAAATGATGTCATAATTTTAAAAAAAAACTAAGATATTAAGTCTTCTACTATAATTTAAAAAACTCAATATTGTAAATGGTTATTATTACTAGTATTATTATTATACATTTTATTTAAATGTTATTATTTAATTAGTATATAAAAAAATAAAAAAATAAAAAGTCAATTAATTAGAATTATAAAACTATAAAATATAAAAGTGAGGCCCTAGACGGTAACCTTGGGGGCCTACCCTGATTATGCTTATTATCTGTAATATATAATATTTATGTGACAAAAACCATATATATATATATATATATATATATATATATATATATATATATATATATATATATATATATATATATATATATATAACAAAAGGCAAGATTTAAAAATTATCACAAGCCAATAATAGGTAGATCCCGACCACCTCTATGTTGAGGATGTTCAGCCTCATGTTGTATTGGTTGAGAGCATGGTTGATTAGGTAATTGAGATGATACATTAGTTCTACAATGATAACTTCCACTTCCTTGTTGTGAAGTTTGTGAGGATGTTTGGTAAGATAACTGAGATGATACTTTTTTTTGTGTAAGTAAAAATTGATTAAAAGTTGACTAAGGTTCTCCAAGTTTTTTACACTATAGAACAGGCAATACCCGACAAAAAGAAAATTACCTACCAATTACACTACAAAAGTAAAGAAATATGATCTTTACAAAACTCGTAGAAAGAATAATTGGGATGGGTAATTTTGCCACAAAAAGACCACTTCCAAGCCAACAACTTTATGTTCCAAACCGTGTCGTTTAAGCTTCATCCCTCTTCCCGGAAACACACCTCATTCCTTAACAACCATAACGACCAAGAAGTGGCAAGCCAAACACCATCCGCCTTGCTAATTTTCACCTTATGAACCCGGAAAAAGTAATGCTAATCCATAAAACTAGACAAACATTCCTCCTCCAAACTATCCAATTTTCCCACCCAAATAGCAATTTCGGACCAAATGCGTTTCACCATACTACACACAAAAAAAGAGTGGTTCCTGCTTTCTATACCGAAACCACAAAAAAACACATTTGAGATTATCTAAAGAAAGGGGAATACCTCTATACACCAAAAGCTCCTTAGTGAGAAGTCTATCTAGGAATAATCTCCAACCAAATGCCTTTAATTTGAAAGGCACTTCTGCTTTCCATAGAATACGATACGCTTCATCATGCTTGTTAACGGGGCCAAAGGGAATAAGTTCCATCGAATAAAATTGATAGCACGATGCCACCGAGAAGACCGAATCATTAACAAATTTCCAAGAAACCACATCCATCGCATTCTCTATCGTCATACCACCATGAAGCACCAACTGGTCGTATAGTAAAGCTACCCTCCTCTTAAAGCGGGCATCTTCCAATAAATCTGTGGAAATTCCAAAATTCCCCCAATTCCAATTACCATCAATCTAACCTCCCATCGCCCCAACCGAAACCCCTTTAAGACGAGAAGCTTCAAATAACTCCGGAAAATCATTCTTCAAAGCCTCTTCACCTAACCAACAAGATTCCCAAAAAAAAGTGTTATGTACCTATTATGAACATCAAAACAACAACACTTAACAATCAAAATCCCTATAATAATCTTTCCCAATATAAACAATATCCCTCCACCAATTAGAAAAAAAAGAGTATTTTGTGCAATTACCTTCGCTATAAACATGGGAAGTAAATCCTCATACCAGGCCTTCAAAAGTCTAAACCAAAGCGGATTTTTCCCTTTAAGAATCCTCCACCTCCACTTATTTAGAAGCGCTAAATTGAATCCGCTATGTTCTTTACCCCCAAACCACCATTTTCAAAAGGAAGATTAACCTTTTTCCAACTCACCCAATGAATTTTTCTATTTTCCTCCGCCCCCCCATAAAAACTTGCTTTGGACACTTGTGAACCTTTTCACCACTTTCAAAGGCATCTATAAAAAGACATCTTGAAGATAGTAAGAGCTAAGAATAGATTTCAAAAGAGTGATCCTACCTCCCAAATCAAGAAACCGATTCTTCCAACCTCCCAATCTTTTCTTCAATTTTTCTAGAGTAGGAATCCACGTAGTCTCCTTCCTTGGATCTTGCCCAATAGGAATACCAAGAAAGAGAAAATTTCTATCCTCCACTTTACAAGAGAGAAAGTTCACCGCCGCTTCCATGAAAGAATTACTAACGTTTATTCCAATCAACTTACTCTTGTGATAGTATATGCCTAGACCTGAAACTATTTCAAAAGCTCTAAGAATCGCCTTAATAGCCCACACATTATTCCAAGACCCTTCCCCCACGATTAAAGTGTCATCTGCAAATTGTAACAAATCCACCCAACACGATCTTTTAACATCAAATCTACAAAATTCCCCCACTTCTATAGATTTCCTCACAAGTCCCGTAAGTCCTTCCACCACTAAAACATAGAGAAAAGGAGAAAGAGGATCTCCTTGTCTCAATCCTCTACCAACTCTGAATTCTTTAGTGGGACTCCCATTCACTAGCACCGACATATTTCTATTAAACACCAATAAATCCATCCCCACCATCCATCTCCTACCAAACCCCATTCTCTTCATCATATAGCGCAAGAAACTCCAATTAACATTATCAGATTCCTTCTCAAAGTCCCCTTTAAATAACAAACAATTCTTACCCTCCTTTCTCGCATTATCCACCACTTTGTTAGCCACCAATACCCCATCCAACAATTGTCTCTCGGGCACAAAAGCACTTTCACAAGGAGAAATAATCTCATTTAACACACCTTTTAACCTCCCCGTCAAAAGTTTAGCTACCACTTTGTACTTGCAACCCACTAAACAAATGGGTCTATACTCATCCAACTTTAAAGGATTTAAAGATTTCAGAATCAAAGTCAAAAAAGATGAAGTGATTGCGTTTGAAAGCACATTACCAGAATAGAAGAACTCGAAATAATTAAGAAAATCCTCTTTTAAGATGGGCCAACATTTCTTAAAAAAAGAAAAGTATAATCATCTAGTCCTGAGCTTTTATCAACACCGTAACTCCAAATTGCCTCCCTGATTTCTCTCTCCGAAAAGGGTCTTTAATCTCCATCGATACCTCTTCTGAAATACTCTTGAAAGGAATACCATCCAAGAACGACCTATTTTCCTCTGGTTCCATGAATTTTTTTTCTATAATGCTCCCACACCTCCTCCCTCACCTTCTCAACCGATTCCATAATACCTCCTCCCACATGAATGGGGACCTAAGTGATTTATAATCCTTTTCCCTTTCATCACTTTGTGAAAAAACAACTATTAGCGTCTCCCTCTTTCATCCACTCCTATCTTGCCTTTTGGAGATGCATGTTTTCTTTTACTCTCAAGTTTCTCCAAATACGACAAGAAGTTTCTTTCCTCCTAACCAAATTATCCTCAATAGAATCATCGTCCTCCACTTCTAACCTCGAATCGGCAAAATTTAGCTCTCGGACCCCCTCCTCCACCTCCAAGTCTATTCTTTCAAACACTTCCTCATTCCACCTCCTTAATTTATCCTTTAAGAGTCTAAGTTTCTCTTTGAGGACAAAGTCTCCTCTTCCTTCTATATTTAAACTTTTCCATTTTTTCTCAACAAAAGGCATAAAAGACTCAAGAGAAAACCATTAGTTGTTGAATTTGAACGATTTAGGACTCCAATTAGCATTGTCTGACACTAACCACACCGGACAATAATCCGAGATATCCCTTTCACCAATCAATTGACCAATAATCCCCCATCTATTCACCACATTGACCGAGACCAAGATTCTATCTATTCTACTCATCGATTTCCCATCTCCACTATACCAAGTATTTTTTTCCCTTTGCAAGAAGTATCCACCAAAGCACTTTTATGAATAAATTCCGCAAAAGAGTCCACTTCGATATGATTAACCACCCTCGATCTCCCTTTCCTCTCCCTTCTATCTTTTAAATAACTCTTGATGTACCTTAAAACAAAATCGAGACTTCGAATAAAAAGAGTGTTAGTCACTTTATGCTCACTCTCAATACATTTGTAAAATTAAAATAAACTTATCTAAAAAAGGATTTTCCATTGTTCATCAAAATAATCCTCGAACAAGTCTGACCACTTAACAAAACCTATAGAAAACAAAGACTATTCGCTGTGACTAGTCCACATACTTCAGCAAGCATACCGAGAGCCCTCTCCAATAGGCGGATGAAATTCATCAAATTTGACAATAATACACAAAGTACCATTAAATTCCTTAGAACTCAAACGTAATTCTTAAATTGTATTATTCTAAGAGTCTGCCCAACACATCTTGAAGCCTGAGGCAAAATTTAATATTTAATATTTTTAAAATAATAAAAATATTTTTTAAATTAATATATTTTAGATTTTTTAATATAAAATCATTGAATTATTATAATCAATTTCATTTAATATTTTGTTTTCAATTGATGATAAAATTAACTCATCTAAATTTTTTATTATTTAAAAGATCACAACTGTAAAATGATGTCATAATTTAAAAAAAAACTAAGATATTAAGTCTTCTATCATATTTTAAAAAACTCAATATTGTAAATGGTTATTATTACTAGTATTATTATTATACATTTTATTTAAATGTTATTATTTAATTAGTATATAAAACAATAAAAAAAATTAAAAAGTCAATTAATTAGAATTATAAAACTATAAAATATAAAAGTAAGGCCCTAGACCTTCGGGGCCTACCCTGATTATGCTTATTATCTGTAATATATAAAATATATGTGACAAAAACCATATATATATATATATATATATATATATATATATATATATATATATATATATATATATATATATATATATATATATATAACAAAAGGCAAGATTTAAAAATTATCACAAGCCAATAATAGGTAGATCCCGACCACCTCTATGTTGAGGATGTTCAACCTCATGTTGTATTGGTTGAGAGCATGGTTGATTAGGTAATTGAGATGATACATTAGTTCTACAATGATAACTTCCACTTCCTTGTTGTGAAGTTTGTGAGGATGTTTGGTAAGATAACTGAGATGATACTTTTTTTTGTGTAAGTAAAAATTGATTAAAAGTTGACTAAGGTTCTCCAAGTTTTTTACACTATAGAACGGGCAATACCCGACAAAAAGAAAATTACCTACCAATTACACTACAAAAGTAAAGAAATAGGATCTTTACAAAACTCGTAGAAAGAATAATTGGGATGAGTAATTTTGCCACAAAAAGACCACTTCCAAGCCAACAACTTTATGTTTTAAACCGTGTCGTTTAAGCTTCATCCCTCTTCCCGGAAACACACCTCATTCCTTAACAACCATAACGACCAAGAAGTGGCAAGCCAAACACCATCCGCCTTGCTAATTTTCACCTTATGAACCCGGAAAAAGTAATGCTAATCCATAAAACTAGACAAACATTCCTCCTCCAAACTATCCAATTTTCCCACCCAAATAGCAATTTCGGACCAAATGCGTTTCACCATACTACACAAAAAAAAAAAGTGGTTCCTGCTTTCTATACCGAAACCACAAAAAAACACATTTGAGATTATCTAAAGAAAGGGGAATACCTCTATACACCAAAAGCTCCTTAGTGAGAAGTCTATCTAGGAATAATCTCCAACCAAATGCCTTTAATTTGAAAGGCACTTCTGCTTTCCATAGAATACGATACGCTTCATCATGCTTGTTAACGGGGCCAAAGGGAATAAGTTCCATCGAATAAAATTGGTAGCACGATGCCACCGAGAAGACCGAATCATTAACAAATTTCCAAGAAACCACATCCATCGCATTCTCTATCGTCATACCACCATGAAGCACCAACTGGTCGTATAGTAAAGCTACCCTCCTCTTAAAGCGGGCATCTTCCAATAAATCTGTGGAAATTCCAAAATCCCCCCAATTCCAATTACCATCAATCTAACCTCCCATCGCCCCAACCGAAACCCCTTTAAGACGAGAATCTTCAAATAACTCCGGAAAATCATTCTTCAAAGCCTCTTCACCTAACCAACAAGATTCCCAAAAAAAAGTGTTATGTACCTATTATGAACATCAAAACAACAACACTTAACAATCAAAATCCCTATAATAATCTTTCTCAATATAAACAATATCCCTCCACCATTTAGAAAAAAAAAAGAGTATTTTGTGCAATTACCTTCGCTATAAACATGGGAAGTAAATCCTCATACCGGGCCTTCAAAACTCTAAACCAAAGCGGATTTTTCCCTTTAAGAATCCTCCACCTCCACTTGTTTAGAAGCGCTAAATTGAATCCGCTATGTTCTTTACCCCCAAACCACCATTTTCAAAAGGAAGATTAACCTTTTTCCAACTCACCCAATGAATTTTTCTATTTTCCTCCGCCCTCCCCATAAAAACTTGCTTTGGACACTTGTGAACCTTTTCACCACTTTCAAAGGCATCTATAAAAAGACATCTTGAAGATAGTAAGAGCTAAGAATAGATTTCAAAAGAGTGATCCTACCTCCCAAATTAAGAAACCGATTCTTCCAACCTCCCAATCTTTTCTTCAATTTTTCTAGAGTAGGAATCCACGTAGTCTCCTTCCTTGGATCTTGCCCAATAGGAATACCAAGAAAGAGAAAATTGCTATCCTCCACTTTACAAGAGAGAAAGTTCACCGCCGCTTCCATGAAAGAATTACTAACGTTTATTCCAATCAACTTACTCTTGTGATAGTATATGCCTAGACCCGAAACTATTTCAAAAGCTCTAAGAATCGCCTTAATAGCCCACACATTATTCCAAGACCCTTCCCCCACGATTAAAGTGTCATCTGCAAATTGTAACAAATCCACCCAACACGATCTTTTAACATCAAATCTACAAAATTCCCCCACTTCTATAGATTTCCTCACAAGTCCCGTAAGTCCTTCCACCACTAAAACATAGAGAAAAGGAGAAAGAGGATCTCCTTGTCTCAATCCTCTACCAACTCTGAATTCTTTAGTGGGACTCCCATTCACTAGCACCGACATATTTCTATTAAACACCAATAAATCCATCCCCACCATCCATCTCCTACCAAACCCCATTCTCTTCATCATATAGCGCAAGAAACTCCAATTAACATTATCAGATTCCTTCTCAAAGTCCCCTTTAAATAACAAACAATTCTTACCCTCCTTTATCGCATTATCCACCACTTTGTTAGCCACCAATACCCCATCCAACAATTGTCTCTCGGGCACAAAAGCACTTTCACAAGGAGAAATAATCTCATTTAACACACCTTTTAACCTCCCCGTCAAAAGTTTAGCTACCACTTTGTACTTGCAACCCACTAAACAAATGGGTCTATACTCATCCAACTTTAAAAGATTTAAAGATTTCAGAATCAAAGTCAAAAAAGATGAAGTGATTGCGTTTGAAAGCACATTACCAGAATAGAAGAACTCGAAATAATTAAGAAAATCCTCTTTTAAGATGGGCCAACATTTCTTAAAAAAAGAAAAGTATAATCGTCCAGTCCCGAGCTTTTATCAACACCGTAACTCCAAATTGCCTCCATGATTTCTCTCTCCGAAAGGGGTCTTTAATCTCCATCGATACCTCTTCTGAAATACTCTTGAAAGGAATACCATCCAAGAACGGCCTATTTTCCTCTGGTTCCATGAATTTTTTTCCTATAATGCTCCCAAACCTCTTCCCTCACCTTCTCAACCGATTCCATAATAGCTCCTCCCACATGAATGGGACCTAAGTGATTTATAATCCTTTTCCCTTTCATCACTTTGTGAAAAAACAACTATTAGCGTCTCCCTCTTTCATCCACTCCTATCTTGCCTTTTGGAGATGCATGTTTTCTTTTATTCTCAAGTTTCTCTAAATACGACAAGAAGTTTCTTTCCTCCTAACCAAATTATCCTCAATAGAATCATCGTCCTCCACTTCTAACCTCGAATCGGCCAAATTTAGCTCTCGGACCCCCTCATCCACCTCCAAGTCTATTCTTTCAAACACTTCCTCATTCCACCTCCTTAATTTATCCTTTAAGAGTCTAAGTTTATCTTTGAGGACAAAGTCTCCTCTTCCTTCTATATTTAAACTTTTCCATTTTTTCTCAACAAAAGGCATAAAAGACTCAAGAGAAAACCATTAGTTGTTGAATTTGAACGATTTAGGACTCCAATTAGCATTGTCTGACACTAACCACACCGGACAATAATCTGAGATATCCCTTTCACCAATCAATTGACCGATAATCCCTCATCTATTCACCACATTGACCGAGACCAAGATTCTATCTATTGTACTCATCGATTTCCCTTCTCCCCTATACCAAGTATTTTTTTCCCTTTGCAAGAAGTATCCACCAAAGCACTTTTATGAATAAATTCCGCAAAAGAGTCCACTTCGATATGATTAACCACCCTCGATCTCCCTTTCCTCTCCCTTCTATCTTTTATAGCGTTGAAATCTCCTCTGATGATCCAATTAATTCTACAATGAGGACTGACATCTTTTTATTGTGAATGTTATGAGGATGTTTGGTTAGATAATTTATGTGATACATTATCTCTACGATGAGAACTTTAAGCATTGTGAAGATTTAGAGGAAACTTTATCAGGCAATTGAGTTGATACATAACCAAAAATTGGTACACGAGTAACAGACACATGATTTGGTGCAAGAGGGTCAAATGGAGTATGAGTTAGATAACTGCATACAAATACAACAATGGTGTAGCTCTTTTTAGCTACTTAAGAAAATTTGTAATCCTCCATAGCTTTAACATTACTGCATTTAAAAATTAAATAATCAATTAAAAATAATTTTAATAAGTATAATACTAAATCGTAACATGAAGAATTTGTAAGGAAGAAGTATATATTAATAGAAACAAAAAAATCATAACATAAAGTGTATATTTTGGTATAACTTCGTATATATTTTCATCAAATACAAGTATTTAACAATGATACCATAAAGTGTGCTAAATGAGAAATGCATTTTTGTGTATTTTTTATAAACAAAAGATGAATTAATAATTAGTACAAGGGGTGCACAACCCATCAATACAACACGGAACTGAAATAAAAACGACGACAAAAGAAGAAATTATCCAAAACAAAGGTCCAGAAAGGTATTCCAATCTGACCTAGAAAAGTCAAGACCCACCCTATTCCCTACAAGAAATCATTCCCACAAAATTAATTTAAGCATTCTCAAACTATGGAATTTGTTCAAAATTCCCCCATTAAAAAGAATCAAGTTTCTACAATTCCAAATCATCCAACAAAAGTCTAACCCAAACAACCATCCTAAATCACAGTTAAAGAGAGATAAATAAAATACCTTCAAAGCTTGTAATCGAGCAACAATTGATCTAGAAAAGTAAAAAAGATCCACACGAAGCCACCAACAAAAATTATTTCACCAAACATTTGAAACTCGACAACCTCCGAAAAGATGCTCCAAATCTTCTTCGAGCACAAAACAAAGAGGACAAATCAAATTGTGAGCGCCCACCAAAATACCCCGCTTAGCCAAATTCAATCCAGTCGGGAGCCTTTTTAGAATCCATCTCCAACCAAATAAAGCAACTTTAGTTGGCACTTTTAAACTTTTGCTAAATGTTTTTTCTGAAATAATTTGAAAGAAAATAGAATTTGTGCTTCTAAAAAGAAAACTATAACAAAATGACTATTACAACAAACAAAAAATATCAATGGATCACACTATGGTCTTCATAAACTTGTGAGAGAAATTTCCAAAATATATTTAGAAAGTTGCAATGGTTAAAAAAGACCTTTTAGAAAAAAGGTGTAATGCTTTACAATTAAAACAATGCAACCATTCATGAACAAAATCTTTCAAAGGGTTGTTTCCCTTCACCAAGTGGCATCAATTTCTCTATAAATAGAGGTAATTTGTAGGCATAAAAAACATACAAAAATAACATGTTTCAAGTGCCTAAAATTATATCAAAATCATTCTTTTATTTTTCTAGTACACGAGAATAAATGAGAGAACTTTATTATGTAAAATATCGTTGATCGATATGTTTAATGTGAATGTGTGATTCATGTTAAGGTTTTCAAAGTATCCTGAAGAGGATTCGTCAGTTAACCCATTTGCATCCAATTGTCTAAATTGGTGAGTACGAATCGAACCTAAAGCTTAGTGTAAACACATGCTTTAGAATTTATTTTGTGCAACTTTCATCATACCATTTTCATCTTCTTGTCCATGTTTTGCAGCAGACCCCCAACACAAGATCTAACAATCTTTAGGTTTGATTTTCGAATTTGTTTCATGCTTTTTTAATTAATATTAAAGTATATAATTTTAAAGAAGATGATAACAACTTTCAGTGCTGGTGAAAGGTAGACAGTTAATTCATATAATTTTTATGATTTAAGTGATTTCGAATTATGGTTTTTTTTGTGGTTAATTTGTGAGAACAACTTTCATGGAGAGATGAACACTCATTCTTCCTTATTCAATAATATGGTGAAAGATACATATTTATAAATTGTAAATTATAAATTATAAATTCAAAAAATAAAATATATAATATATATTATAAATTATCATGTGAATTTACATTATTAAGAATATAATACTTGAATGTAAAATACATGTTAAATATTATTCTTTGGTGCATGTATTGGTAACATGTAGGTGTGTATGTGTAATTTTGTTTATGCAAGAATTCATTAAATTTATATTAATTTATCTCATATTATATGTGTATCATGAATAATATTATTTCTTGTTCATCTTAATATTAAAAGTAATTTGAGTATATTTTATATTATTGTAAGTTGACAAATATTTATGAAGAAAAGTTATAGAAAATATTAAAGATGTGGATTTATTGTTTATTTTGTGTTATCATTTTTATTTCGATATACCATAAAACATTATTAAATATAGAACATGAATTTGTCATATAGAATTTATTATGCATATGTTAGTCAGGGTCGGTCCCGAGTTTTTAGAGGGCCTGGACAAATACTGAATTTTTTAATTTTTAATCTATTATTATAAAATAAAAAATAATAAAATTAGACATAAATAATAGTATATTATATGTTATCATATAAATTTAATAATAAATTTAATAGTAAATGAATTTATCATATGATGGATCTTTTCAAAAATAAAATAAATAGAATTTATATATATTATTCAAAATTTATTTTTAAAAAATTGAAAAGATTTATATATGATTTTTTAGTTATATTAATACTTTTTTTTAAAAATGTCATGTGACATTGTTGTTCATAAAAAAATAAAAAAGATGGAATTGCAAAAATTGCTAATTTATCATCGGGAAGTTCATGTGTCGTTTAAAAAATGGTTAAAAAAAGGGTTAATAGTAATTCATCCCCCTGTAATGTTAGCGAATTTTGCTTTTCCCCCCCTCCCTACCTTTTGGCAACGTTTTTTTCAAAAAAAACCGTTGCCAAAACCTGCCTTTGGCAACGGAAGGGGGGTAAACCAAAACACGCTCATATTACAGGGGGTAAACTACTATTAACCCTAAAAAAAATAGTATTGTAAAAGTTAATTCTACATGGATCGTGGTTAAAAAAATAGTATTGTAAAAATTATTTCTACATGGATCGAAGGCAAGAACTTTAAGTTACAAGCCCAAGCCTCATCCGATGGGCTACTGCATAAAGTAGTTAGCATTTTAGCAAACATTTTATTTATTACATATGATTTATTATTTTTTATCTATTCACCCGATTTTGAGGCCCCCGATTTTTTGAGGCCCTGGACCGTGGGCCTGCTTGTCCTGGCCCAAGGCCGGCCATGATGCTAGTTATGTAAGAAAATTGTTTATTTTAAAAAGAATAGAAATAAATTTTATGGTTATATATTTATATGGAGTGTTTGAATTGCATGTTTAAACTGACATCATGAATTAGTCATGACAAATTTGTATGATCATGGTTGTCGATTGCTACAAATATTTAGTGTATTAAATATATTTTGAATATATTTTAGTGGAAGTAAAACTTCAAAATTAAAAATGTTTGCAAATGAAGAGTGACATAAAATTTATGTATATGATAAAATGAATGACAAAAGTGTCATGATGATAGTTTGTCGAAACTATCAAGAATATATAATATATTTTGTATATGATAATAGTACTAATATCACAAAAGTGTCATGGTTTGATGATAGTTGGTAAATGCTATCAAGAGTACATAAAATGTTCATAGACATGACTATTTGAAATAGTAAATATTGAAAGGTTATGAAAGTTTGGAAAATCTTGCTATTCTTTGACGAAAGGATTGACAAGGATATGATATCTTTGGATATAATTGAAAAGATCGAAGACATCATTAGGGATGTGAAACAAGCACATATATAATTAATCATCGAAAGTGGAAACTCAACTCACACTTGATTAACATTAAGTCTTGAATTCAATAATGAAAGTAAACTATTAGAATGATTGAAGTATTTAACGATAGATGATATCCCAAGGAGTAAAAATACTTGGACCATGAGAATGAATATGGCAGGATGAGGTGTTCCTCTTAATAGACATATAACATATGTTTGCTGGAATGCATGATTATGGGTGCATTTCTGATATAGTATACCTATATGAGAAAGAAGTGGTGCCGCTTCATAGAGTTCAAGGGCTTAACTCTTAAATTCTTATGAAAGGGATATAAGACACAAGGCTATATTAAATGTTTCATATTAATAATTCAATCATATCCTTGTCAATCAATGTTTCATAACTTGAACACAACCGTAAAATAACTTAGTAGAACCAAACGGTTATTGTTTTTCTACAAGTGAATTGTACTTAAAAATAATAGTTTTCTCTCTGTATATTTAATTACTTATTATTCTCAACCATTAGATTGAAAAAAATTAATGGTCAAGATGTGGAATAAGTTATAATAAATTACTCTTGGAGTAAGAATGTCACTCTTCATATATATTTATATATTTCATTCGAGAATCAAAAAATGGATGCTCTAATTGTTGAAGGAACCAAAAATGATAAGAGGTTGATAACCATTTATCTTGAACGATGGCTCTGATTGTAACACCCCAGTTATAATTAATTTAATTAAGTTGAGTTTTAGTGGGTTTTTGAATTTATTTTTATTTTTATTTAATTTCATGAGGGTGGATAGAAATGCTATAGATTTTTATTCAATTAACTGATATAATAGAGAAAAATAAAGAATAAGTGATCTTGAGGAGAAAAATAGAAATTAAGGAGAATTTAGGTGGTAAATGAGACTAGTAAGAATTGAGGGGGATTGGCAGAGTTACTTAAAATAAAAATAAAGTAAATTTTATTTAAATTAGAAGGAATGAGGGTTCGGAGAAAAGGCAAGAGAAGAGAGAAGAAACCCTAGGAGAGAAGGAGGGAGAAGTTTGGAGTTTTACACAAATTTGAGATAATGGGGAACTATTCATGATAAGGGTGCCTAATATTGTAGGATAGATGAGGATCTTTACCCTCATTCTTCTTCTCTTTCTCCCTTGTACTCCATTGATGAGAGTTTATGAATTGTGTGAGGTTTGTGTAAAACCTCCACAATTGGATTGAAGTGTGATTGTTTTTAATTGAGTTAATCATATCAAATGTTGTTTTGATGTGAATTGGGTGATTGAATGCCATCAAAACATAGGAGATGATGATGTTCGTATATTGATGTTATGTGTTAATGAAAAATATGATGAATAGATGTGATGATGTTGATTTTGATGTTGTGGAGCATTGATTACTATGTGATTTGTGTGGCTTAATTTATTATATGTTTTGGGATTATGATTCATGTTTATGCATGAACATTTTATTGACATGAAGTCATTAGATCATTTATCATGTGTTGAAGTTTTTGTCGATCTTTCAAGATCGTTGGATGAATCAGAAAGCCTATAAACTGATTCAATTATAGGTCTTACATATGGAAGTGGTCTAACAATTTGGATTTTGGCCTCATTCAAAACACTAACCATTAAACAAGATTTTAACTTTAAGAATTATATCGTTTAAATATTTTCAGGATGATTTGATTTATTGAGAAACAAGTGTGAGGTTTGTAAGTCTCATATTACTTGGAAAAGTGGAGGTTGAGCACTTTATAAGTGAGAGGACCCATACATTAATCACCTTAATGTTTTGGGTGAATATGTGGTGTCTCTCTCACTTATTTGGATGAGTCTTTGACCTTTAGGTGAGTCTTTGACCCAATATGGACTCCTCCCCTCCTCATGATGACCCGTCAACGGTATCAGAGCTAGGTTCGAGTAAGCGATTGATTCCATGTATCAAAAGTATTTCTAACATGGTGGTGGTCATACGATGTGTCCTGTTGAAATTCCCGGGATGTGGTAAGGGTGTATGTCAATGCTGGTACAAGTAAGTGGATAAAAGAGCTTCCACTTGCGGGGGAGTGTAATGGTTGGACTCACACTAGAAAGGGATATTATAGAGAAACAATTGTGAATTGTGTAAGTATCACATTGCTTTAAAAAGTGTAGGTCAATTCCATTATAAGTTATAGGAACCATACACATATCACATAAGGTTTTGGATCAATATGTGGTGTCTCCCTCATTTTTTTGGGTGATTCTTTGACCATTAGGTGAGTCTTTGACCCAATGTGGATATTTCCTCTCTCATGATGACCCATCATGATTTCCTTAAATAATAAGGTTGATGTAAAACATGTGACATAAATGAAGAAATTGTATCAATTTTCATTTAATAAAATTATTCTTGTTGTTGTTAAAACTTAAAAACTAATTGATTGAATCATGTAGTGACCATTTGGATGAAGCAAAAGTATTTGTTGCTTAAATAAATCTAAATCAATTCATACGTAATCGATTGATAGTAACACTACTATAAAATATACATTTCGTAACATCTTTTTACTTCGGCCATTTATTCAACCGAAGTAATAACTCATCTTTAGGTACGTTTATTTTTTGTTATTTACTAAAGCACTTTTCACCATGGTCTAGCCTAATTACAGTGGTGATAGATTGAGTGGCACGTTTCGAATCCCAACACCACCAATTTTCTATTTCTTCGTACAAAAAGGATGTGTCCTCTATATTTTATATTTGTATTAAAATTAAACTACCTGCAAAATCCTAATGCAAAAATTAAAATTTCCCAGTTCTTTAAAAAAAGATGTAGCTCTCCTAATGCAAAACTCTAACATATCTCTCAAGCCTTATCTCAATCTCCATTAATGTTTGCACACTATTTCTTCATAAAACTCCAATATATCTTCTCCAACTCGTATGTACGAAGGAATGTTGTCACAAAAAAATGGAAGACAGAAACTCCAAACTCATTTCTTTGACTTCCTCTTCACATTTCAGGTATGTGTTCCACCATTCATGTTTTGAGTGATGTTATTGTCGTTGTTTAAAATAATTTCTTTTTTATAGTTTTTTTGTTTTTCTTTCTTTTGAGATAGTAAACCCTTATAGGTTGTATGTTGTTCATTTTTGGTTTAGTTATTTCATAGTATTTGTTGTAGTTGTATGGTGGTGTTTGTCTTATTTTTGATGTTTTTGTTGAGTTATGTTAATGTTTTTGTTAAGGTATATTTTTTTGTATAGGTCATATGTTATTGTTTGTGTTATTATGGATGTTATTGTTTAGGTATGTTGATGTTTTTGTTGAGGTATGTCATAGACACCATAGTAGTTAGTGTGTATGAGCAAGTAGCCTATACAACTCTCTAACAAACTCTAACAACTAAACTAACATGGAATAAGTTAGTTATAATAAACATGAATAATTTGTATGGACTAAAGTGGTAGACTATGTAGTAGTGTGTAATACAATTCTTGCAAGAATTATAGTGTGTTTGACCTAATATAATCAATTCTGAATACAAATAATTAGACATAATCCTAACATTTATTCTTTCTCTCTCTCTCTATCTCTCTCTCTCTCTATATATATATATATATATATATATAATAATAATAATAAGAAATATATGTTTAATCTTGGTTGGATATGAGGTGTTACATCGGTTTCAAATGCGAGGTAACGAGGGGCGACATAAAAAATGTGTCATTTTATCTCTCGGTTAAAACTCCGGCGAGGGGAAAGGTGGAATATGTTTCATCATTATCACTGTCAATCTGAGGCGAAGATCAAATTCGGATCCTTGTTTCATTGAATCTTGGGGAAGAACAAATGCTTGAAAAATTCGTAATATTTCATCGTCATCACTGTCAATATGAGCTGAAGGTCAAATTTGGATCCTCATTTCATTAAATAAAAACATAAATTTGGATCCTAAAATTTGGCACAATATTTAAGAAAATAAATACATAAATTGCAGTAGTTGGAATTCGAATCATGTATCCTGAATTAGTTAACCCCTCGATTATATATTACAAACAAGGGAATAAATGATTTTTTAGAAAAAAAATACATAGTGCATCCAATAATTATACCTAGCTCTCTCTCTCTCTCTCTCTCTCTCTCTCTCTCTCTCTCTCTCTCTCTCTCTCTCTCTCTCTCTCTCTCTCTCTCTCTCTCTCTCTCTCTCTCTCTCTCTCTCTCTCTCTCTCTCTCTCTCTCTCTCTCTCATATATTTCAATTTATTATATCCTATTTTGTGAGTGAGAGAAGAATAACGAGAAGTATCAGTCAACGGTAAACCTATTTTAGCAAAGACATCTGCACAACTATTCTTTTCTCTAAAAATGTAAGAGACAACAAAATGATCATCTTATTTCAAAATCAATGACATTTTCAAAGTGTAATTTTTCTTATCTTTAATGTTATTGCTCGTTGGCAAATATTACCTCTGTTCCTTTTTATAAGAGACAACTCACTTTTTAGATTCGTAGAATAATCAATGTATCTAGTCTATAAACAGACCAAATACATTGGTTATTCAATGAATCTAAAAAGTGACTTGTCTCTTATAAAAAAGAACACGGAGGTAGTATTAAGTTAATAAGACTATATATTTAGATATTAGTTTAATTAGTTGTACCAATTTGGCCTGTGGTCACTTTATGCTAGTGTTTGGTTAGTCACTAGTATTAGAGCTTATCTTTTTAATGAATGGTATTAATCCTTCTCGATTTTGATATTGAATGATTTTTTATCTTAAATAAATAAAAAATTATGTGAGAAATAAATGATGTTGAAATAAAGAAGAGTTTAATGGTAGTGCATTGTCAGTGTAAAAAAGTATTATACAGACATCCAATCAGATTATTTTAAAGTGTCAAATCATATCAGTAATTTAAAATTTAAAGGGTGACTTGGTAAGATACATAGTTGTCATTGGTTGATAGTATAAAAATAATTTATACTGTCTGTGTACATTCCATTTTCTCATAAAAGAATCAGAAAAAAAATCGATTTGGATCCTCGGCATCAATAGTCTCTACCACCATCTTGCAGCCTAATAATAACCATTACGTTGATTTTTTAATTGAATAATAAAGTCTATGAAAAACTAAAAGAATCCTTCATTAATTTTAACTTTAATTCTTTTCTTTTTTCTTTTTTTTAATAAGCAAATGATTGATATAAACTCGCACTAGGGGTGCAACGGCTTTGGCTAATATGCATAAAGATTTTCCTTATGCACCATGCATAAGTCTACATAAGCCATTGAATCATATTTTTTTAATCCAGTATTGAGTATTGAGTATTGAGTATTGAGTATTGAGTGGTGAGTATTGAGTGGTGAGTATTGAGTATTGAGTAATAACAATTGATGTCTAGAATTTGATCCAAGGGTCCATAATAATCTATGCATGGTGCATAGATTTTTATCTATGCACGGTAACTGCACCCGGGTGCAACCCGTACAAACCACTAACAAGTGTTAGAGCAATATAACGGAAGTTTAAACCAGTCGTAATAAGAAGATCTAAAACTAGCATAACTATAAAAATCCATCTCCAAGATAAAAAGATGATATTGGTACACACAACATCAAAACATCAAAACAGTAAAGAGCTCCTTGAAAAATAATAGCATTTCTCATAAGCTAAATGCTCCAAATAGTGGCTATCCAAATTATGCTAAGTTTCACCCTGTAATTAACATTCTTCACTTTCTCAAGAATAATGCCCAAGTCTAAAATCTCTTCTCCATTGATCTCAAGCTCCTCTCCGACCCACCTATACAAATAATTCCAAATTTCTTTCACCACCGTACAGCTGAAAAAAAGGTGAATTAAATTCTCCGAAGTGCTCCCGCAAAACACACAATTCTCATTATCCACACTATCCACACTTGGGACACCTCTATCCAACAAAAGATTCTTAGTTGGAATTATTTTATTTTTTCTAATAATTAATAATTTTATAGAGAAAGGTATCTTTATAAATTTGTATTTTTCTAAAAACATTTTTTTTTTAAATATAGAAGTTTTTAATTTAAATTTTATGATATTAACTTATTTATATTTTTTTAATAAATGTTTGCATTACATTTTGAAATGATTTTTTATGACATATAATTAGTAAAGCTATATTTTATAATCTTAAAACTTAATTTTTGACTGCTTTCTTAATAATTTTTTGATAACATCATTAACAAAATTTATATTATATTTATCTTATAATTTGATTATTAAATTTTGAATTTTTATTAATGTAATATTTTAAATTCTACATGTTATCAAAAGAATCACTTAAAAGGAACTTTCATTAAAAATTGAGAAAAAAAATTGAAAATGAAAAGTTTTAAGGTATTAAAATTTAAAGAAATTTTAAAGTAATTTAAAAATATAAATACATATTTTTAGATAGATTGAAAACATATGAGGTGGATTTAGAATAACTGAAAGATTTTATTTCAATTTTGTAATAGAATTTGCATTTCAACCTAAATAATAAATTATTTTTTTAAATTAATTAAAGTTTATTTTAGTTTTTTATAGACTAATTAAAAAACCAATCTAATAGTTGTTATTCAATTAGTAATAACCATTTGCATCTTTTAAGTGATTCTTTTGATAATGAATGGTATTAATCCTTCTCGATTTTTATAATGAATGATTTTTTTATTTTAAATAAGTAAAAAATTGTGTGAGAAATAAATGATGTTGAAATAAAAGAATCAGAAAAAAGATAGTGGAAAAAGTATAGTATCTTGACCATACAAAAATTACTCATGCCACATAAGTTGTCATATTTCATCTTTAAAAGCAAACCACGCGCTTTTTTTTAATAACATATAATCAATTTTTAATTATTAAAATTAAATGATTATTTCTAGTGTATTAATTAGAGTGATGAAAAAATCTTCTTTAACCACCGTAATGGCATATAGGCTCTTATGGGTCCTAAATATATACTTTTTCTACAAAATTTAATCAAATAAAAAAAATCATAAAATACTAAACAAATTTCTCCGATGAAAATAACTATTCAAAAATATAATGGTAAATAAATTTTATTAGTATGCAAATTCTAGTTCAACTGACAAAATACATATTTAATGGCTAAATGTCAATACCAGAGTTTAAATATTGTCTCACGATTATGTGTATGTGTTTTTAATAGTTATTACATTTTGTCTACCGACATAACAATCTTATGAATCTAACGCCTTCAAACAAATTTGCATACCATATTTAGGCTTAATAGTAAGGACAGTGATTGGTGCATGTTTATAATTCTCTGAAATAGTGAAGCTAAACCTAGAAACCAACATTGCCAAAATAATCTTAGCTTCCATCATAGCAAATGATTGTCCAACACAGTTTCTTGGGCCAGAAGCAAATGGTAAGAAACGACCAGACATGAATGATTTTGAAGCAAATCTTTGTGGATTGAATTCATTTGCATCTTTTCCCCATAATTCTTCGCTATGGTGAATAGCCAATACTGGAATCCAAACTGATAAACCTTTAGGAATATACAGATCACCTAAAACAATATCTTGAAAAGCCATTCTAGGAAGTAGGGTTGCCGGAGGATATAGTCTCATTGACTCATTGATTACCATATACAACTGTAAAATAAAACTATAGATTAGTATTTTGTTAATGAAATAATGGTAATACATTAATATAATCACATCTAAAATAATTTGGACGAAATGATAAAGATCTCTTCCAGCTTAATCACAACAAGTCTCGTGTTTAAGTTCAACTCTAAAAACGTAGATGTGTTGAAAAAAATTTAAGTGAGAATTTTACCGTTTATTGTATTCCTTAACCGTCCACACTTTTATAAATTCAAACAGGTGTCATAGATATTCTCATTCACACTTCACTTAAATTATTTTTTCCATTATTCACTAATTTAAACGTTAGTGTTACTCTTACATATCCTCCTCACTCTATTATACCAAAAACTCACTTCACTGCATCAAAGCTATCTTTCATTCTATGTCCGTTTATTTTTTGTTCAGAACACTAACTATAACATTTTTTTATATTATAAAAATAATGTGTGGACTACAATATATGTAAGTTGATATTATATAATTGATGTGCAAAAGATGCTTATTTTTTTATAGTTATGATTTTTTAAGGTAATGCTGATTCTTTGACCATCTTTTGAAAAATCTCTAGCCTACTAAAAAATAATCATTAATATACTTTACTCTTTGATTTTACCCTAATTTTCTATTGTGCCTTCTCACCTCTATGAGTTGAACTAATATAATAAAAGATGTTTGAAGTGGGTAGCCATAAAACCATGTCATGAGTAGAAGATTAACCATTCTTTTTTTTTTTTCCTAATATTTAACCATTCATATTTTAATGACATAAATAACATTCATAAGGAATGCCAATTTAATAATAACTAGCAAAATATTAAGTATTAGATTATGCAAATCTAATAATTTAATTAATAGAAGATATTTATTAAGTGTTAAATTTATTTTATTTTATTTTTTCAAGAAGTATGGCTGTAACCTTACTGTAAAATCAAGAATGATTTAAATAATCGTTCACTTATGAATATTTGGATACTCTAAAAGTAAGATGCCTTTCAATTTCAAATATATTCTTGAAACTACATGCTCTCATGAAGGTTTACGTGATATTCTTGAAACTATATATATATATATATATATATATATATATATATATATATATATATATATATATATATATATATATATATATATATATATATATATATATATATATATATATATATATATATATATGTTTACTTTGTTTGTTTATAGTCATACACGTGTTTTTTCTTTATTACTAAGGTCACATTCTAGTTAACATCTTTAAGGTTTTTTTTTTTTAAATAGAAGTTACAAATCCCAATTTCACACAAATTAAAAAACGTAAATAATATCGAAAATAATAACACATATTCATAACATAAATAAGTTTTATACTAAAATTTAATAAACATTTATTAAAAAATACTATAAACTATTAAAAATAATTATAAATTCATTATATAATAGTTATTATCAAACAGTTTTTATAACCACGTGATTATGCGTTATAAGCTTTTTTTTTTTTTGTGTAAGCAAGTTATATTAATAAACGGAGAACTAAGGGTTCTCCAACCTGTTTACACGAGGAAACGGGACAAACCCGACAAAAAGAAAATTACAAACCAATTACGGCTACGACAAAAAATGCAAGGGATCCATGCAAAACTCGTAGAAAGAGTAATTGGGGTGCGTAACAATAATTTGTCACCGTGCATTTTAAATTGCTTTTATTTAAAACAATCAAATTTTATTATTTTTTATAGTTTTATTTATGATTTTTTATAATATTACTAACTATATATACATCATTTTACATGTTTTTCTCTCTAAAATAATAGTCAAAAATTTATACGATGAAGAACATAAAATCTATTAAAAAAATATTTAAAAAAGAAATAGAGAGAGTACTAACCACATTGAGCTTGGAGAGTTGATCAACAGAAGGCATTCCTTGATTGAAAATCTCTTTAACTTCAATTCTAACTTTTTCTTGCCAACTTGGATTAGTAGCAAGCAACATAACAGTCCATGTGAGTAAGAGTGAAGTTGTATCATGTCCAGCAAAGAAGAATGTTTTGCATTCATCCATAACTAATTGGAGGTTTAAGCTACCACTCTTTTCAATCTCATCTAAAAGTATTCCCAATAAGTCATTCCCATAAGAATTGCTTCTTCCCATTTTCACACCATCTTTTCTACTTTGTATTATCTCCATCAACAGTCTTTCTACTTCCATCTTCAATGACTTGATCTCTCTATTATAAGCATTAGGAAAAAACCTACATGTTTTTTTGAAATGGAAAAATATATTATACACTAAGCACTAAATACTTGTTTTATCCATCTTTCTTTTAATGGATTTAAAATGTGTATAATTTTTGGTATTATGTTTTTGTTCCAATGTACTTTTATAAGCATCAAAGAAATTACAAACCTGCTTCCAGGAAACCAAAGCTTTCTAGTTGCTTGAGCACAAAGAGCTTGTAATTGTGTGAGAAGATGAAATATTTGTTTTCCCTTTTCATAATTTGTACCAAACTCAGTTCTTGAAATAATATCTGCAGTGAGTTTTGTGAAATATTCTCCAATTTCAACCTCATTTTTGTCACAATCCAATGTTGCATTTTGAAGTGATTCAAGCATTTCTTTAGTGCATTCCGTCATGTGTACAGCATAACTCTATATTAAGAGAGAGCAAATAAATTCATGAGAAAATTAATCAAATACAAAAACTATATAAACTAATATTTACCATCCACATCCATAATATTTCAATATAATTTTTTTTTAAATGTTTGTGATGATATCACTAATATACTTAAAATGTAATTGCGACTCCAACTTTGATCACAATTGAAATAGTAACCACATCGACAAATGTATTTAGTTTAACGATTTGAATTTTTAAATTAGAATATTTTATAAGTTTTAGAATTTGAGTCAAACAGATGACTATGTAAATATAGAGGATTCAAATCCGTGAAATTTAAATTTTATGTAATATAAAAATGTCCACGTTCATTCATGCATTATAATTTTAAAAATTTTAAAGTTGTTTATGTAAGCCGTAATATCAAAATTAAATGGTTAATATCATCTTGATGACATGAATGTGTAAAAACTCCGGTCGCATGATATTCAAATTCATGAATGTAAGATGGAGTAGCGCAGCGAATTCTCTCAAATTTTCAATACCTTGAGTTTTTCTCCCATGAATGCAGGAGAAACTAAGTGACGTTGGTGATACCAATCATCACCATTTGCCATCAACAAACCTTTTCCTATAAAATTCTTAGATCCTTGTTGTTGCTGCCATGATTTTCCAGATATTGTACTATATTTCGAAAGAAATTCCTTGATCAATTCACTTTCTGTTAGACACAATCTTGGCTCTATTCCGTTCCAATAGAAGAATCTTTTTCCTACAGAATAATAAGTATAATTTTAAAATCACTATATCAACAAACCTATGAAATACACATACAAACACAATACCGATACTGACACATAATCATCGATAATAATTTTAAAAAATGAATAAATTAAATATAATCCCCGCGTTTTTATACATGACTGACACATAAAATCATGAATTGCATTGTATTTATTTATTTTTCATACCATACTGCTTAGACCAAGCAACAAAATGAGGCAAAAGACGACCAACAATATCATGGTTGATTGATTCCATGTCTTTAGAAGTAGCATTAGAAACAAAAGATGAGATCTCTTTAAGGTTGCCTGTTAGAAACCTAGGTTTAGGACAAAACACACCTTGTTTCTCCATAGTCTTCTTGATGCTTAATGGTTTAAGCAAATAACAAGAAATTGTGTCATAAAAAACTTTAATCAATAGTGTCACAAGAATGACCAAAAGGGCTGTGAGAATCATCATTTTCTCACAACCCTCCTCCTATGGAAGAATGAATATTTGATGCTTCCTTGCAATAAACATATATATAGTTCAAATTCTATAACAATCTATTCACTAATAATATAATAACGTTATAAATATATGCTGATATTTGTTTATTTGTTTTCTTTTAAAGGTAAAAACAAGTCAGCCTCACCGCTGGGCTAGTTGTGGATTAACAATATTTGTTATTCATAAGGGGTTGGTAGAGATTACAATAACAATTTCCATTATTCTATGTTAATTCTGGTTGCAGTTTAATAATCATGATACGGTTACGAAGATCTATTAATTTTTTAATTAAAGAAAGTAATATTTTATTAATTAAAGTGTTATTTTATAACCGGGCAGTTTAGGATGAGGTTGTAAGGTTAAGGTTTTATCTTAAAATTAAATTGCAGTAATTAATACAAATACAAAACTAGCAAAAAAAATAGATAGGCAAAAGAATATTGTAAAATGTGATTTCCACTAAATATAAAAATTAATAAATTGAGAGTTTAATGGATATGCACATCCAATAATAAACCAACAATCTGTCATATCATTAAAAAAATTTAAAATTAAAATGTGAAATAATTGAATACATGGTTGTGATTGGTTGACAGTGTAAAATTATTTTACATTGTCAGTGCATCACCAATTTTCTCATAAATTTAACAAATTGATAAACTGAATTTTTTTAATATAACAGTTATAGAAATATTTTTTAAATTTTTTAAAATATTTCTATATATGACATTTGAAATTTGACCAACATATTACATTGTTATGTATGGTATAATATATTAAGTTATTTATTATTTTTTTATAAAATACTAGTGCGATACCCGTGCATGCGCACGGGTACGTGTTGGTGTCGTGTCATTTGGGTCAATTAATAATTATTTGTCTACCTAAAATTTTTGTAAATATTTTTGAGGATTTGATAAATATTTCTTTGAATATATTTGGATTATGCATACCTATTAAGCTTCCATTTTTTTTTTAATTGTATTTAATCCTGGTAATAATAATTTATTGTGTAAAATATTAATTTGTGTACCAAAAATGTAAATATGTTGTATTTATACTATTTAATATAATGGAATGCATAAGGTACTACATGATGAAGGGTCCATGCATCACAAATATATCATGTGTGTTATAATTGTTAAATAATATATTTAATGAATCCCAACAGTTATAGAAAGTTTTTGGAAACATAATAGGATACCAAGAGTCAGTAGTGGTACACTGCATTTTGTCTCTTTTGTTTACAGACTTTAGAAGTACTTCCGAAATAGAAGGTTCCTAGGTTGTTTGTCATTTTTGAACCGTTTTGCTTACTACTACTCAGAGCACAACAATGGCGAGGTCCGATCGCAAAGTGGAAGATGAAAGGTACTTCTATGGTGTTTTTTCCATTTCTAACAGTGACACTTCATCTTTCTTCTTGCATGTGTGTTTTGGTTCTCGATTTTGTTTTTCCTGTTAGTTTTAGAAGGTCTGTAATATATAATCGGTATTAGAATATGGTAGTTGTTTATGCATTGTTTTTGTTTGGTACCCATTTGTGTGGTGGGTGTTGTGATTTATAATAGGTATTAGAATCTGTTAGTTGTTCATGCATTGTTTTTTTTTGTACCCATTTGTGTGGTTTTGTTGTTTTTGTAGATTTACCGACTATCCAGTTGCTTGCATCACATTGCTAATAATGTTTGGTATGCATGTAGTTGCTCATCTAAGAAGGTTGTCAGTATGTATGATTCCAAATTAAAAGAACTATATGCTGACTACCTTTATTATGAGGAAGAGCATGATGAGAAGACTGGGAAGAGGTCTAAGTCGATCTCCTTTGAAGATTTTTGCTCTATTGTTGAACCTGTTTGTGTTGATAATACTAAGGATGGCGGTGATGACATCGCAATGAATAAGGAAGGAGAAGCTGTTGTTGTTGTTGTTGGCAAATCAGACGTCCATACATCCGCACCCGGTGATTTCAACTGGTAAATCATTTTAAATTAGTGAGTTTTGAATTTACAGGGTTCCTATTTTCTGTGTTTTTGTATGTTTTGATATTGTATTTATGTTATCGTGATTGTTTTTCATATGTAGTTGTTTAGAAGCCGATGGCGGGCAGGGAAGTGGTGAGACTGTTGCCGGAGAGGGTTTAAAGGCCAAATCGAGGAAGGCTAAATTTGTGTAAGTATTCTGTTTTATGACATTTATTTTGTTTATTTGAAAGACCGCCATTAATGTTTTTGATGATACTCCAGATATGTTAGCTCAGATGAGGAGTATGAAGGTCTGTTTGAAAAATATAGTGTAAATCAGATGAAAGTTGTCAAATTATTGAAGGATCCTTGTGTCGATGACCGTAGCTCTGATTCGAAGAGTGATGAGTTAGGGGATGAAGAATATGATTTTTACCACAGTTGGAAGGTTGAGGTTAAAGACGGACAAAGCATGCAGACTAATGTGCAGGTAATACTTTAGTACTGTGAGTTTATATGTGTTATGATATAATAGATACGGTCAATGATTTTACAACTATATGTTTTCGTTGCAGTCTTTTCCTGCCTGTGTTTCAAAACACTATCTGCTGTGGAATCAAAGCGGCATTGAGCTTATAGATGAAGATACTCGGAGGAGTTATTATGTGGAGATTGGCTGGCCAATGCGAAACAAAAAGGCGTTTAAGAGGGAAAAATTTATGGCTGGAGGATGGCACGAGTATGTGAAGAATAGGGATGTCCGAACTGGAGATACCTTGTGGTTCACCATAGAGACTCCTCCGAGACGGCTATATGTTACGTTGGTCAAGGGGTAGGGTGTTTTGGATTTGGACTTGTAATATTGACTGTGTTTAGTTTTTTGGTAATATGTATGGCTTGAACAGTATGGTTGTTTTTATAGTTGTTAATTTTTGGTGTGATACAGGGGAAGTTTATGTTTTTTTTTTATCTTCCCGTGAACAATCATTATAACAATTGTGAATGAAGTTTTTTTGTATTAAATGATAAGATACATGTGTTATCCTTATGGTAGTGTTTTTGTTTTGAATGAATTATATTATTTACTGAAGTTCCGATAGATTATTGTTCTTGAGTAATATAAAAAGAAGTTCTAATAAAACTATTACATTTATCTGTGATATTTTTATTGACCTAACAGTGGAAAGAAAATTTGTTATTTTGGGAATTATTTTTATGTTCTAAAGATTTTTATATTGTTGTAGTTATTTATTGGGTGTGTTTATTAGTTTTAACATAACGTTTAACGTTTGGAATTAAGTTTCTATTGAAAAGAATTATCACATTAAGTATTTCGGTGGTTGTAATAGAGGAATGGTCAGGTGTGAGTAGTAATGGGCTTTTAGTGTCATTAGTGATGAATAGAGTAATATATTACTTCTTATGACGTAGGAAACGTTTTGTTGGATTCTATACGTTACGTTGTTTCGGTTTTTAATATAAGGTTTATGCACTCAAAGGTTTTACGACTAGTTTTTAGAAGTTTGGTTGAGGAATGAGTGAAATGGGTGAGAACAGTTCAATGATTTCTGGTGGAAGGTGATTTCCTGCGTGTAAATTTGATTTGTAATGTAGACGGGATAATCATCTAATGTTGATACACGATTTGTTATTTCTATTTGCATGTTCAATCGATGATTCACGTTTTATTAGAAATTATATACTGATTCCGAATAGTCTTTGTTTAGCAGGAATGCAGCGAAGATGGAATTTGAAGAAACATGGGATATGCTGAAAAATGAAGCTCTCATAAAGAGGGTGTTGGAGGAGAGGCGGATTCAGAAAGAATGGAAGAGAAGTTGGGAAATGCTGAACATTGGGAGTGATGTGAATGGGACGGCTGGCAGTGGTCGTAGAAGAAGTGCTCGTTTATGGAGCCAAATAACTGGGAAAGAGGTTGTCGTTGAAAGATCCACTGATGGGAAACATGATAACAGTTTGGCGAGTGGAGATGTGGCCCAGCAGGAGGTCTTCTCCTGTTACGAATGCAAAAGAAAAGAGGAGCAGGAGGGTTCAATCCATTGATACGAAGGAAGAGGATGGATACAAATACTATTCCTGGTGTAAGGTTATTGATTCTGTCAAAGTAGCTTCTGGAAATGTGCTTGTAAGTATATTAAGTTAGTTATGTTTGGGTTAAGTTTTTTCAAACATTCTGGTTTTTGAATTTCCTCTACTTCTATTTAAGTTGTATGGTTAAAGATGATAGATTATATGGCATTGTTGCAGCAATTTCCTCAAGAAGTCGTCCGCAACTGCTTGGACAAGCGCTATACGCGCGTCTTGTTTCGTGATTCTGACTTCAAAAGGGTATTCAAGTGTGAGCTTCATTATTCCAAGAGGGAGTATTGCGTTGAGAGATATCTTTGGAAGGGTTGGTGCGATTTTGTGAAGGAAGGAGGCATTCAAGATGGTGACCGGCTGAGATTTGTAATCTGCGACAAACCTTGTTCATCAGTGCAACCTGGGACACAAATGGTAGCTGTGGCAGTGGTCAACCGATCCCGGTGTGGATAATTGTGGTTAAATTAAAGAGCAAGATGGAAGTTGAAATATGAGTGTGTTATGTAATGATAGTTTTAGTAATGATGGTGTGACAATAGTTATGTATTAGTCGTGGGGTTGTGTTTGTTTTATGTTGTTCTAAGCTTGATGTAATTTCATGTCAGTTGTTGGATAAGTCTTATATTATGTTTTATGTATTATTAAGTTTATTGTGTGGTTATTATATTAATAGATGTGTTTTATAAAATATTTTTTAATGAATGTTTATAACCGAAATTAAATGTGAATGTTACAATATTGATACCATATATGTTTGTTGTTCTATAAATAGACAAAAAACCTGATTGAAACAGGAATAGTTTGCAGTGTTTTGAGTATCATACAAACACAAGTTGTGTCTTTGGTTTCTACTAAATGGATAAAACAGGAACTCTCATTCATTCCAGACAGATTGATTGTTTTTTAATTGCGAAAGTATGTTCACAGGTATGTACAGCAGTTTCTTGAGTAAATAGTTGAGCATTGGTCTTATGTTGTTTATTATGTTAAAATTATCTCCACTCATAAATTAAGTATTGTAAATTTCAACATGTATCCTGAAATTGATCCAGAATTCACACTGAATTACGATGACGAATTAAACAAAGGTTGGACAGTGCTCAACAACCAAGGTGTCCACCATGAGTTGATCTTTAATAAAGTTGCCGATCATCCGATGATAATAAGTGGGTGGTGCTTGTTAGAAGCATATTATGCTTTTCCTGCGGGCGTTATTGTTGAATTTGGTTATTATGGGGACAATAACTTTGGAATAAACTGGTTTAAAGAAGTGGGAGATTGGGTGGATTTACCGTACTTTCACAGCCGATACACATTTGATGACAACATTCATTCGTTTGTTGTTACAGTTTCTCAGTCTTCATTAAATGAGGGAAAATTAGTTTAGTAACTTATTCTAATACTTTTCAGTTTTTTGGGTTAAGGTTTAATGAAGTAATTGTGTGATTTAACAGTTTGTGTTTGTATTGCAGAAGTTGGGGTTAAATACTGCAAGAATCTTGGGAAGTTGTGGGTATGAAGCCCTTGTTTTGTGTGGGGACAGCGGTATGTCCACAACAATGAAACTGTCAAACATTCATGATCCTTACAATACGGAGTTAGGTCCTGGGTGGGATATGTTTTGTAGATGTCATAAAATCGATGCCGGTGAATGTATTGTATTTAGAGTTGATGTCCGATGTCGTTGTGCAATATGTTATGTTTATAGGTTTCCAGGATAGTATATTGCAGTAACTGGGAGCTATCACTATAATTGCTTTTGACGTTTTTTTGTGTTTATCTGTCAGTAAACCTTAAAAGGGATTGAAATTTAAGAATCAGTATAATAAAAGCAACAAATACAGGAATTATATATTGTCGAAGATCTCCTTGTAAACTACATTTGTAGTTGTTGTTTTAACTTTTGCATGTTGATCATGTATTAATATCTTGATTCCTTGTTTTGTTGTCACTCTTGATAGTGCAACATATATTTGTCCATGTGTAAAAACATCCCTTGGTAGGTATAGACCAACAGTATCCAAAGACTGCCCTTGGGATTTGTTAATTGTCATGGCATATGACACTATAATGGGGAACTGTCTTCTGTTGAGCTTGAACGGCCATGGTGATTGGGAAGGTGACATATCCATTCGTGGGATGTAAACCTGATTGCCACAGTTCATTCCAGCTATTATCAAAGCTTCAATAACATGGGTCCCCAATTTTGTTACTATCAACCTTGTTCCATTACATAGTCCTTCTGACTGATCAATATTCCTCATGAGCATAATTGGTGTTCCAACCTTTAACTTTAAATGATGGGTAGGCAAACCAGATGTACGGAGGGAACTGAGAAATTCTGGAGTTAGGATATTTACCACTGTGTCGTCATTGATTTCGGACTTATCAACAGAATTGGAGCTGTAGTAATCCCGCATGTCTCCTGTATGAAGAATATAATGAGTTAAGTGAAATTAATCTGAAAAGTTGATTTTCGTAAAGGGTAGTGAGAGAGATGTAGACCTGGGATTAAGTCAAGGATATGATTGTTTATTTGTTCCACAATTTCTAATGTTGAAGCCAGAATTGCTCGACCCTTAAGGTATTGGATTGAATGAAAATTGTGAATAAAGTCAGGATATGTAGCATCAACAATTGCGACGATTGGGTCTTCGAATTGTGTTATCAACAGGTCAGGTGGAATTTCAAAATCTGTCACACCGTCATTGGGCTCATATACTTTTCCTTCGCCAATTCTTAACAACCATTCCGAAAACTGTTGCATTTCATTTTTATCATCTTGGGTCGGACCGGATTGCAGGCGCATGTTTTTGGTTAATGTTAACACTTGAACAGAATTCCATATGTAAGACGCATTTATGGCAGAATGTACAATATCCGAACGGCTTCCTCGAGGGACAACAGGTAAAATCTGCCTAAAATCACCTCCAAAAACAACAACTTTTCCACCAAACATCTCCTTTGAGTTACCGTATTTAGACATTACGTCTCTGAGCGTTCTATCAAGTGCTTCAAAAGTATGCTTGTGTGCCATTGGAGCCTCATCCCAAATAATTAGTTTAGTTTGTCTAAGAAGGTCTCCCACATCATCATTGTACTCAATTTTGCAAGTACAATTATCTAGCGTTGGCACTGGTATCTTAAATTTTGAATGTGCAGTTCGACCTCCTGGCAACAATAATGACGTTATACCACTGGTTGCGACTGTCAGACATATATCATGCTTTGACCTTAATGCTGCCGCCAGTGTTCTCCACATGTATGTCTTACCGGTCCCACCGTAACCATGTAGGAAGAAGACTGCACCATTCTGCGACTCAATTGCGCGCATAATTTTTTGATACATAGCTCTTTGTTCATCTGGGTCAAGGTGATCAGTAAGGTCTTTCACAAAATTGGGTTTCTTCAATAGCATAACTACCGATATAGTTATTACGAATCTCTAAACGATCAACCAAACAAACAGTAGTATTATAAAATATAGTTAATAATATTATCAATGGTTTACCTGTAAGTCCACCAAAGAGATTTGTGAATTCGGTCTTTGTTTTTGAAATGTCATAATTGCGTTCGTCATATATCAGTCTATTACCTAATTGTTGCAGAACATATCCATCTGGATAAGGGATTGGTTTGAAATCTTTTAGTGTCCTTTTATTTTCTTGAAGCACCTTTTCTATTTCAATCAGGGTCAAAATTAGCAATTCGGCTTCTGTGAGAACCAATTCTGTTTTTCAACATTATAAAGAAGAAAGTTAGGCATTGGCTAATAGAAGAGATCAATTTGGTTGTAATTATATATATATATATATATATATATATATATATATATATATATATATATATATATATATATATATATATATAGAGAGAGAGAGAGAGAGAGAGAGATAATATAACTGCAACAATAATTTAGTATATATTGTTTAAATTTAAACTCTTAAAAACCTGTATTTAAAGCCAATTGCCTTTGAGCATGTAGGACACCATCAGATAACAGCTGCCATGATTCCTTCCAAACGTGTGTTGGGCGATTAACAGCGCCTGACAATAGCATCACTACAAATAGTTTTCGGACAAAATGTCCAGAGCCCCATTCACTGGCCTCTTTGAGAGCACCAATATATTCTTTGTCATCTTCCAAAAATCCCATGGCGAAGCATGCATCTCTAAATGTTTCATACTGGGTATTACCGACCTTGCGAATTTCTTCATAACTTTTTGGTCCCTTGGCTACCGTCAACATCATCCGCAGGTAAAAAAGTTCACCTGTTGTTGGTGGAACCCATATCAATCTCCCAATGGTGAATCCCTTTTTGCGGGGCCTCCATTCCCTTTCTTTTTTGTGGTAAACAAATTTAGATACAAATTGACCATAAGTGAGTGACTGTGCCTCAGTATACTTTGAGTTTGCAGATAGCCAACCAGTAAACATGGAATCAGTAACACTTGCATTCTCCAAAACATTTTCCATTCGATCGTGATTAGTGTAGTAAACAGCCTTTTCACCTACCAGGTGATAAAACATACGTTCAACTGCCGGTCTTCTACCATGAATGTGAAAGGAGTAAATTCTCCAGCATGCTTCACATGGTGAGATATATCTGCAATCTAAGTATTGTTTTATTTCATCAACCGGTTCATTGTTGTTGGTTGACACCGAAGCTGTTATTCTGTCATAGCCTTTGCTAATGTATTTGAAAAGATATTTGATTGAAGTGCTCTGGTTACACCATTCCATGTTTATATGTGCGTTATATTTGAGGAGAAATCTTTAGTTATAAGGTACCACATGACGATTGTCCAAGGTGATACCATTTTTTTCAATAATGTGGGTTTTTTATCTTCTCCTATAGAGGGGATAACCTTCTGCATCAACAATAGTTTCCTCGTTAAACTTCTTTGGAAATTATTTAGAGCATTTACCATTTTTCATACAGGTTGATGTCGTGCGCGCCACTCCACATGGCCTGTGCATCATGTTAGATTTAACCAACGCATACAACCTCGGATGAACAGCAGGGTCTGGTATTTCAGCACAGATGATGTTGTCAATGTCCGATGGTGTGGGGTATTTGCTCTGAGGATGTAAGAAAATCAAAATATGTGCGTGTGGCAATCCCCTCTTCTGAAATTCAATAGTGTACATAACTATAAATATACCAGTTAGTTAATATGTAATTTCAATTTAGGAAGAATATGTTAATTACTTAAAAGAACATAAAAAAGCATACTTACATGCCAAAACTTTCCCTAGAACATGTTTTTTTGTTATATCTGCAATGAGTTCGTCAAATTTGATTTTGAAGACTTTAGTAATAATATCTGGTCGATCGTGTGGTTGTAACCCAGTTTCGGACAAGGCACGGATAATTTCTGGCCATGTTGGATTGCAAGTAAATGTAATGAATAGGTATGCAAAACCCAATCTACTTGAAATTGCCATTCCGTCAAAATACAGTTGATCCATATATCTTTTTCCCCCAACAAAAGATGACGGCAAGACAACTCGCTTTCCCCGCTTTTGTTGTTGTCTGCCATCATCGTTATTGCATTCATCTGTCAACCTGTTATATTTTCCCACTCTTAATTTTGATTGATTATTTCGCAACCAGTTCAGCCTTTCAGATTCCATCATACAATAACCATCGACCAATAACTGTTGAAAAAGACGGCGTGAGTGTAGCAAAGTTTTTGCCTCCTCGCTACGGTCTTGTAACCTATATGAAAGCCAGTCCTTGATGCTCTGACGATTTTGTCGGGTAACCTCAATTTCGTGGCGATATCTATGCAATATATTTTTCCTATAACCATCTTCACCATACGCAAATATGAGAGGGTATTGATATGCCAAATATGCTGGATGAAACTCATCAATACGTTGCAAACCACCGTTGCGTGCTTGAATAACAATGTTCCTATTACAAGCAGAATCAATGTCTCCTACAATTAGTGCAGCAACTTCTGAAACCGTTGGTCTGTTATACACGCGTCCATCCTCAGGTCTATCACATATAACCCTCAGTTTTAAGTCTAAGAATGCATTATCGTCCAGGACATCCCTCGCCATTCTAAAAACTTTAGCATGAATATTGAACTCATCTAACATGATCTTCAAATTATGAACAGTGTTCTCGTCAATTTCAGTATTGTCTCTGCGCATTTTATGCGACGTTAAAAATAAATATAGGTAACGATCACGAAGAAATGAACTATTTGTGGAATATTAGAAATACCTGAAACACTTCATTCTATTAGTAACTTCATTATCTGTGTCATAAATATATAGCTGAGCATATTGCGGACGGTCTCCAGTTTCTGGTAGTAGAGTACCTATTCGATGACAGGTTTGACCGTGCAGTCTCAAAGTTGGTGGTCCTCCTTTCTTTGAATATTGTTAGAACAAGATTTGTTCTGATCAATTATCTTAGTTTTGATGATAACAATAATATGAATTTTGCTTAAGATAATATGGTAATCTAATCCAATGCAATTTCCTTTTCAGGAAATATATAAAGAGTACGCATAATTCAGCGCTCAGAAGCTTTGTCTCAAAGGGTTCAGCATGCAACATCAGAACATGGTCTGGCAAGACATCAGAAGATGGTCGAAGCAGACTCAGAACATGGGTCTATGGAAGCATCAGAAGAACATGAGATCAGAAGCACTGAAGTTCTGATGGTATCACGCTCAGAAGCACTTCAAGTTCAGAAGATCAGAAGATGCTATGCACCAAGCTGTTTGACTCTGATGATATTCAAACGTTGTATTCACAAACATCAGATCAGAAGGAAGTACAAGTGGCAGGCTACGCTGACTGACAAAAGGAACGTTAAAAGCTATTAAAGGCTACGTCAGTAGACACAGCGTGAACAAGGCTCGAGGTAGTTGACAAAAGCGTATAACATTAAATGCGATGCTGTACGGAACACGCAAAGCATTAAATGCACTCAACGGTCATCTTCTCCAACGCCTATAAATATGAAGTTCTGATGAGAAGCAAAGTTAACGATCCTGAACAAGATTATTCAAAAAGACTTGCTGAAACGCTGTTAAACTCAAAGCTCAGAATCTTCATCTTCATCAAAGCTCACTACATTGCTGTTGTAATATATTAGTGAGATTAAGCTTAAACGTTAAGAGAAATATCACAGTTTGTGATTATAGCTTTTAAGAAGCAATTGTAATACTCTTAGAATTGATTACATTAAGTTGTAAGGAACTAGAGTGATCGTGTGGATCAGTATACTCTAGGAAGTCTTAGAAGTTATCTAAGCAGGTTGTAACTAGAGTGATCGTGTGGATCAGAATACTCTAGAAAAGTCTTAGAGGGTATCTAAGCAGTTGTTCCTGGAGTGATCAGTGTGTGATCAGAAGACTCTGGAAGACTTAGTTGCTGACTAAGTGGAAAACCATTGTAATCCGTGCGATTAGTGGATTAAATCCTCAGTTGAGGTAAATCATCTCTGCGGGGGTGGACTGGAGTAGTTTAGTTAACAACGAACCAGGATAAAAATAATTGTGCAATTTATTTTTATCTGTCAAGTTTTTAAAGCTACACTTATTCAAACCCCCCCTTTCTAAGTGTTTTTCTATCCTTCAATTGGCATCAGAGCGCCGGTTCTAAGGTGCAAGCACTTAACCGTGTTTAGAAAAGATTCAGGAAGAGAAAAACGCTTCAGTAAAAGATGGCTGGTGAAATTGAAAAGTCTACACCTGCATCTACATCTGGCTCTGCTGAGCAACATAACGGTAACAATGGTTATACTAGACCGCCGGTATTTGATGGTGAAAACTTTGAATACTGGAAAGATAAACTGGAAAGTTACTTTCTTGGTCTAGATGGTGATCTATGGGATCTTCTGATGGATGGTTACAAACATCCAGTAAATGCCAGTGGCGTAAAGCTGACAAGGCAAGAAATGAATGATGATCAGAAGAAGCTTTTCAGGAATCATCATAAATGCAGAACTGTTTTGCTGAATGCTATCTCTCATGCTGAGTATGAGAAGATATCTAACAGGGAAACGGCCTATGACATATATGAGTCCTTGAAAATGACTCATGAAGGAAATGCTCAAGTCAAGGAGACTAAAGCTCTCGCTTTAATCCAGAAGTATGAAGCCTTCAAGATGGAGGATGATGAAGACATTGAAAAGATGTTTTCAAGATTTCAAACTCTTACTGCTGGATTGAGAGTTCTTGACAAGGGATACACCAAGGCTGATCACGTAAAGAAGATCATCAGAAGCTTACCCAGAAGATGGGGTCCTATGGTGACTGCATTCAAGATTGCAAAGAATCTGAATGAAGTTTCTCTGGAAGAGCTTATCAGTGCCTTGAGAAGCCATGAAATAGAGCTGGACGCAAATGAGCCTCAAAAGAAAGGTAAGTCTATTGCATTAAAATCCAATATCAAAAAATGCACTAACGCTTTTCAGGCTAGAGAAGAAGATCCTGAAGAATCAGAATCTGAAGAAGAAGATGAACTGTCCTTGATCTCCAGAAGGCTAAATCAACTCTGGAAGTACAAGCAAAGGAAGTTCAGAGGCGTCAGAAGTTCAAAGAAATTTGAACGTGGAGAATCTTCTGATGACAGAAGATTTGACAAGAAGAAGGTCATGTGCTATGAATGCAATGAGCCTGGACACTTCAAGAATGAATGTCCAAAACTTCAGAAGGAAAATCCCAAGAAGAAGTTTCATAAGAAGAAAGGTCTTATGGCAACCTGGGATGAGTCAGAAGATGATTCAGACTCTGAAGATGAGCAGGCTAACTGTGCGCTGATGGCGACAGAAGATGACGGATCAGAATCTACATCAGAATCAGATTCTGAAGAGGTATTTTCTGAACTTACTAGAGATGAGTTAGTTTCCGGACTAACAGAACTTCTGGAATTCAAGTCTCAGATTAGTCTCAAATACAAAAAGCTGAAAAAGCTATTTGAATTTGAAACAAAGAAGCTTGAGTTGGAAAATTCTGAATTAAAAGAAAAACTTTTAAAACTATCCAATAATGTTGGATCTCCTTCTGATTCAGAAAAATCCACTCCTAGTCTAAACCATATTCTGAAAGAATATGATTTAAGTTTCAGGAAGTTCTTATCTAGAAGTATTGGCAGAAGTCAGCTAGCTTCTATGATATATGCTGTGTCTGGAAACAAAAGAGTTGGCATTGGTTTTGAGGGTGAAACCCCATACAAACTTGAACCTGTTGATGAAACGAAACTCACATACAAGCCATTGTATGATCAGTTCAAGTATGGCCACTCCCATGATATTAGGCACACTTCACATGCTCAAAGTTTTCACATAACACACACCAAAAAGCATGTGACACAACCTAGGAAATATCATGAAACTCACATTAAGAATTATCATGCTGTTCCTCCTATTGCTTACAATGTTAAACCCAAGTTCAATCAGAACTTGAGAAAATCTAACAAGAAAGGACCCAAGAAGATGTGGGTACCTAAGGATAAGATTATTCCTATTGCAGATATCCTTGACTGCAAAAAGGACAAAGCACAACATGTCATGGTATCTGGACTCTGGATGCTCACGACACATGACAGGAAGAAGGTCTATGTTCCAAGACCTGGTGCTTAAGTCTGGAGGAGAAGTCAAGTTTGGAGGAGATCAGAAGGGCAAGATAATTGGCTCTGGAACTATAAAGTCTGGTAACTCTCCTTCCATTTCTAATGTACTTCTTGTAGAAGGATTAACACATAACCTCTTATCTATCAGTCAATTGAGTGACAATGGTTATGATATAATCTTTAATCAAAAGTCTTGCAAGGCTGTAAATCAGAAGGATGGCTCAATCCTATTTACAGGCAAGAGGAAGAACAACATTTATAAGACAGATCTGCAAGATCTTATGAGTCAGAAGGTGACTTGTCTTATGTCTGTTTCTGAAGAGCAGTGGGTCTGGCACAGAAGATTAGGTCATGCTAGTTTGAGAAAGATTTCTCAGATTAACAAACTGGATCTTGTCAGAGGACTCCCTAATCTGAAATTCAAATCAGATGCTCTTTGTGAAGCATGTCAGAAGGGCAAGTTCTCCAAACCTGCATTCAAGTCCAAGAATGTTGTTTCTACCTCAAGGCCATTAGAACTCTTGCACATTGATCTGTTTGGCCCAGTCAAAACAGCATCTGTCAGAGGGAAGAAATATGGATTAGTCATCGTAGATGATTATAGCCGCTGGACGTGGGTAAAATTCTTGAAACACAAGGATGAGACTCATTCAGTGTTCTTTGACTTCTGCATTCAGATTCAATCTGAAAAAGAGTGTAAAATCATAAAGGTCAGAAGTGATCATGGTGGTGAATTTGAGAACAGATCCTTTGAAGAATTCTTCAAAGAAAATGGTATTGCCCATGATTTCTCTTGTCCTAGAACTCCACAGCAAAATGGAGTTGTAGAACGAAAGAATAGGACTCTGCAAGAAATGGCCAGAACCATGATCAATGAAACCAATATGGCTAAGCATTTCTGGGCAGAAGCAATAAACACTGCATGCTATATTCAGAATAGAATCTCTATCAGACCTATTCTAAATAAGACTCCTTATGAATTGTGGAAGAATAAAAAGCCCAACATTTCATATTTCCATCCTTTTGGATGTGTATGCTTTATTCTGAACACTAAAGATCATCTTGGTAAGTTTGATTCCAAAGCACAAAAATGTTTCCTTCTTGGATATTCTGAACGCTCAAAAGGCTACAGAGTATACAATACTGAAACATTGATTGTAGAAGAATCAATCAATATCAGGTTTGATGATAAGCTTGGTTCTGAAAAACCAAAGCAGTTTGATAATTTTGCAGATTGTGATATTGATATATCAGAAGTTGTTGAGCCAAGAAGCAACGCATCAGAAGCAGAGCTTCTCAGAAGCAAAGAATCTGAAGATCAAGTATCAGCTTCTCTGGACAATCTAAGCATTTCTGAAGAACCATCTGTCAGAAGATCATCCAGACTCATCTCTGGTCATTCAGAAGATGTCATTCTTGGGAAGAAGGATGATCCAATCAGAACAAGAGCATTCCTTAAGAACAATGCAAACTGTCAATTAGGTCTTGTATCTTTGATCGAGCCAACTTCTGTTGATCATGCTCTAGAAGATCCAGACTGGATAATTGCTATGCAAGAAGAACTGAATCAGTTTACAAGGAATGATGTTTGGGATCTTGTTCCTAGACCAGATGGATTCAATATAATCGGTACAAAATGGGTCTTCAGAAACAAGCTCAGTGAGAAAGGTGAAGTGGTAAGAAACAAAGCCAGACTGGTGGCTCAGGGTTATAGTCAGCAAGAAGGGATTGACTATACAGAAACCTTTGCACCAGTGGCCAGGTTAGAATCTATTCGTCTATTAATTTCATTTGCCACTCAACATAACATCACTCTCTATCAGATGGATGTTAAAAGTGCCTTCTTAAATGGTTATATAGATGAAGAAGTTTATGTCCATCAACCTCCTGGTTTTGAAGACTCTATGTCTCCTAATCATGTTTTTAAACTAAGGAAATCGTTGTATGGATTGAAACAAGCTCCCAGAGCTTGGTATGAACGCTTAAGTTCTTTCCTTCTGGATAATGGTTTCACTAGAGGAAAAGTGGACACTACTCTCTTTTGTAAAACCTTTAAAAGGGATATTTTAATTTGTCAAATATATGTAGATGATATTATTTTTGGAACATCTAATGCTACACTTGGAAAGGAGTTTGCTGAGTCTATGCAGGCTGAGTTTGAAATGAGCATGATGGGAGAACTCAAGTATTTCCTTGGGATACAAATAAATCAAACATCAGAAAGAACGTATGTTCACCAAACCAAGTATGTGAAGGAACTTCTGAAGAAGTTTAATCTTCTAGACTGCAAAGAAGCCAAAACTCCTATGCATCCAACATGCATCCTAGGTAAGGATGAGGTAAGTAAGAAGGTAGATCAGAAGTTATACAGAGGTATGATTGGATCTCTTCTATATTTGACTGCTTCTAGACCTGACATTCTGTTCAGTGTTTGTTTGTGTGCTAGATTCCAATCAGATCCTAGAGAATCTCATTTAACTGCTGTTAAGAGAATTCTAAGGTATCTGAAAGGTACTACTAATGTTGGCTTAGTTTACAGAAAATCTAAAGAATACAACTTAGTAGGATTCTGCGATGCTGACTATGCTGGAGACAGAATTGAAAGAAAGAGTACTTCAGGAAGTTGTCAATTTCTTGGAAGTCATTTGATCTCCTGGTATAGCAAGAAGCAAGCAACTATTGCTCTATCAACAACAGAAGCAGAATATGTCGCTGCTGCTGGTTGCAGTACACAGATGCTCTGGATGAAGAGTCAGTTAGAAGATTATCAGATATATGAGAGTAACATTCCTATATTCTGTGATAATACTTCTGCTATATGTTTATCTAAGAATCCTATTCTTCATTCAAAGGCTAAACATATTGAGATTAAACATCATTTCATAAGGGACTATGTTCAGAAGGGTGTTATATCTTTAAACTTTGTTGATACAGACCATCAATGGGCTGATATCTTTACAAAACCCCTGGCTGAAGATAGGTTTAAGTTCATTCTGAAGAATATCAGTATGGATTTATGCCCAGAATGAGAAGATGAGAAGTTCTTACGTATGAGTATCTTCTGAAATGAATGTGATGTTTTTTTTTATCAGAAGTTCTGATTGAAATCTTTTAGAAATTATGATTCGGTTATTACTAACGTTTCATTGTCTAAGTTGATTCAGAACCTCTTTTAAAGCAAAACAGCTGTAACGTTTTATCTTGGGATGGTAAACCTGTCGTTACTATTCATGGATAAGCGCGCGTGCAGTTGAAGAGACAGGATGAGCAAAGCTCACTCAATGATAAGTATAACGCTTTCATGGTGAGGCAAGAAGGACACAACAATGAGGTTACAGAGATGCTGGCCAAGATCTTGTCAAGGCTAGGGCCATCTTAGATTGAGTCTGTGTTGTTTCTTTCTCTTCGTTGCATCTGTTTTGTTTTTTTGTGCATCTGATCTCACTTATCTCCATGTACTTCTGTACCTGCTGTTTGAACTTCAATGAAATCATCTTCTTCCTCCGTGTGTTTCTTTTTGTTTGTCTCTGAATCTTTTCTGTTTTTTGATGATATGACAAAAAGGGGGAGAAAGATAAATGATAAATGATTTGATTAATCTATCAGTTGCTGGGTAAAGCTCCCAAACATTTTCTAACAAGAACTGCAAGTTCTATATGGTTTAAGTGTTTTGCAGGTATAAAGAAGTGAAGAGAATCTTCAAAGCAAACACAAGAAGCAAAACCATAAGAAGAGTTATTCTGTAAAAAGAATAAGCTCATGGAAACTGAAGCAAGCTGAGTGCTATCAAGCTTCAGAAATCAGAAGCAAGAAAGAAGAATGAATCAGAAGCACTGATAATAGAATTTGATCCATATTTGTCTATTTGCTCTGACAAAATTCTATTTGCTCTGATAACATTATTTTAGCCTATATGGCTCTGATACATATCATGTGTTCTAATATACATTTTATGTTCTGACTCGTTCATGCTGACTTTTTTCGTTTAGTTTTTGTTCTGTAACATTTCAGGATGTAGAGATGCTCTGATGATGCTCTGGTACATTCAACAATGTTCTGATACAAATCTAGCATGAAGTGATGTTGGTAGAAATTCAAAGCTCTGAAGCTATCCGAGGGAAGCAGAAATCAGAAGCTGTGAACATTCTAAAGATCCAGAAAACTCAAGTTCTGAAGCTGTCCTAAATGGAAGCAGAAATCAGAAGCTGTGAATGTTCTGAAGATCAAAGAAATTCAAGTTCTGAAGCTGTCCTAAATGGAAGCAGAAATCAGAAGCTGTGAATGTTCTGAAGATCAAAGAAATTCAAGTTCTGAAGCTGTCCTAGATGGAAGCAGGAATCAGAAGCTGTGAGTGTTCTAGGGATCTAAAGAAATTCTAGTTCTGAAGCTGTCCAATGGAAGCAGAAGTTAGAAGCTACGAATTCTCTGAAGACAGAAGCTTATGTGATCGTCTCTACCGAAATAATCAGGGAAGTCTTTTATTAAAGTTCTTCAAGTATTTATTTCAGGGGGAGATTATTTATCTCAGGGGGAGATTGTTAATCTTAGGGGGAGACATATTCATATGCTTATGCTATAGCTGTGTAATTTGTCTTTTGCCGTCTGCTCTTTCTGATCGCAAATTCATATCATTTATATATGTTTTTGTCATCATCAAAAAGGGGGAGATTGTTAGAACAAGATTTGTTCTGATCAATTATCTTAGTTTTGATGATAACAATAATATGAATTTTGCTTAAGATAATATGGTACTCTAATCCAATGCAATTTCCTTTTCAGGAAATATATAAAGAGTACGCATAATTCAGCGCTCAGAAGCTTTGTCTCAAAGGGTTCAGCATGCAACATCAGAACATGGTCTGGCAAGACATCAGAAGATGGTCGAAGCAGAATCAGAACATGGGTCTATGGAAGCATCAAAAGAACATGAGATCAGAAGCACTGAAGTTCTGATGGTATCACGCTCAGAAGCACTTCAAGGTCAGAAGATCAGAAGATGCTATGCACCAAGCTGTTTGACTCTGATGATATTCAAACGTTGTATTCACAAACATCAGATCAGAAGGAAGTACAAGTGGCAGGCTACGCTGACTGACAAAAGGAACGTTAAAAGCTATTAAAGGCTACGTCAGTAGACACAGCGTGAACAAGGCTCGAGGTAGTTGACAAAAGCGTATAACATTAAATGTGATGCTGTACGGAACACGCAAAGCATTAAATGCACTCAACGGTCATCTTCTCCAACGCCTATAAATATGAAGTTCTGATGAGAAGCAAAGTTAACGATCCTGAACAAGATTATTCAAAAAGACTTGCTGAAACGCTGTTAAACTCAAAGCTCAGAATCTTCATCTTCATCAAAGCTCACTACATTGCTGTTGTAATATATTAGTGAGATTAAGCTTAAACGTTAAGAGAAATATCACAGTTTGTGATTATAGCTTTTAAGAAGCAATTGTAATACTCTTAGAATTGATTACATTAAGTTGTAAGGAACTAGAGTGATCGTGTGGATCAGTATACTCTAGGAAGTCTTAGAAGTTATCTAAGCAGGTTGTAACTAGAGTGATCGTGTGGATCAGAATACTCTAGAAAAGTCTTAGAGGGTATCTAAGCAGTTGTTCCTGGAGTGATCAGTGTGTGATCAGAAGACTCTGGAAGACTTAGTTGCTGACTAAGTGGAAAACCATTGTAATCCGTGCGATTAGTGGATTAAATCCTCAGTTGAGGTAAATCATCTCTGCGGGGGTGGACTGGAGTAGTTTAGTTAACAACGAACCAGGATAAAAATAACTGTGCAATTTATTTTTATCTGTCAAGTTTTTAAAGCTACACTTATTCAAACCCCCCCTTTCTAAGTGTTTTTCTATCCTTCAAATATGTGGTGTCAAATTTCATTCCAGGAGAAGTAAACGAAAACATTGAGTTGTATGTTCTAATATTATTTCGATAATTTTTGCTCTCGGTAGATGTTTTATTAAACAACAGATGTCTCAACAGTGGCGGTGGCTCTTCAAGTAAAGGTACAACAATTTTACCACCGCGACAACAGCGATGGAATGTTGGAACATGTCCCTTTTTGGTTTTACTGGCACGTTCTTGAAGCCACATGTGTGCATGACAATATGTACATTCCCATATTTGATCCCCTATATCAGAATATTCTACAGATTTAGAAATTAATATAGTGTCATTTGTGATCTAAATATTTGATATACCGTTGAAATGTTTATTCTATGTAACATTACCTTGTAAATTTGAATCTGCTAAGGGTGCTTGTTCCATATCATCCTTAGAGTCTGAAGTATTGGATGAGCTGCAATCATCCTCGGAGTTAGACAGTGGCACTTGGGAATATTGTGCTTCAGGTTGTATGACAGAAAACTTCCTCTTCTCCAATATAAGCCTTCTTTTCTTGCGAGCATCAATTGAATGAGCTCTATCTTGTACATTTGGAATAGAAACTGGGGAGACTGTACTTGGGGATGGCGCACTGCTGGGATGACCACATGATGATTTCTTATTTTGCAATATCAGCCTTCTTTTCTTCCTTGCATCACTTACATCAGTTTTATCTACCAAGTTTTGAGAATGATCTGATTCAGTGCATTGTGCATCTCTCTTCTCCTTCATTCTAAGTCTTCTACTTTGTCTAGCAATAGAAGAGTTAGTATGACTGGTTTGTTCATTAGTTTCTAGCATATTTCCTAAAGATAGCTACGATGCCAGTAAGTAGTTCTAAGAAGAATATGAGTGGACCAATTATATAGATCAATTCCAATTACAATATTAAACTGTATGGATTCTACAATATAAAACTGTATGGATTCACATTACTCAAGTGATAACAGCTGTTATGAAACAAACAGATATAATATTAATGGGGTATGTTGGAAAGTTGATTGGGATGAGGCAATAAGTGAAGCATTATCTGCTATATACTTTATACAATGCAAATGGAAGGTCTTGTCATTATAATTTCAAAACGTTATGTACAATCTTTATATTACCTATTATAACAGTCCTTATTAATGAGAACATGAATGGACATTAACATATTTCTAACTCTCATGTGTACCTTTATTTAAATCAGTAGGTGATCCTATTCAATCCAATTACCACAGGTGCTCAGATAAATGTCAACAAATTTAAGAGAATACATACAATGTCATATGCGCAGATATATTAATTTTTATTATTTATAACATTCAACGGAGCATTTGGTCGGTGCATGTTAGCTGTGTTGATTTCTCAGCATAATTGCAAGTTCCATTTCATGTTAGGAACTTTTTAATACGTTTATGACATTCAACGGAGCATTTGATCGGTGCATGTTAGTTGTGTTGACTTCTCAGTAAAATTGCAAATTCATTTTCATGTTAGTAACTTTTGAATAAGGTTGTATGTAACCAATATTGCAAATTGTGGTTGTTATTAGTTTTGACAATATCTTTTTACAATAGCATGTAATGCTAGTTTGGATATTGGAGATGAGTAAAAAACAAAGTATATCATAGCAGTTGAATACATGATTAAGAAAAACCAGAAAAGTCTTATATTAAGATAACAGAAATAAAATTACATAGTTGTTAACAAACCAAAAGAAACAGACTTACAAGTCTGATTTGTTTATGCGGCAATACAAACAAAAAACAAATAAAGTGGAAAGGAAATAAAACATGTCCACACCATAAAACAAAAACACACCAAAACATACATAAAATTATGCAGGAACTACGAATCTATCTTCTCTATTTTTATAATTTTCTTGAGCTTGTTTGATGAAAGTTCTCCATCACATGTGGCATCCGAGGTTGTTGACTCCCTTGATGCGCCTGGAAAGTGTCTTTTTCCAGTAGGAGTAAGTGGATATGTGATGTGCGTCGAACTCACATCAAGATCCTGTTACATAAGTGAACAAACATCACACAATATTAATATTCAACAGTACATTAAAAGTGGAGTACATTTCACTATAGTAAACGTCCTTACGACGACAAAATTAGGTTCGGATCGAACAGTGGTCATTGCTTCAACACCGGGTTGTTTCATCTACAAATCATTCGAAAGATATTACAAAATCATAATATGCGCAAAGTCAGTTTATAATGATTTAAGTTGCATAAGACATGCAAAGATTAAATTCAAATACTTCATCTGTGTCAAACTGATCAGCAAGCTCTTTCACAAAAGGGTCATTCTTCAATAGCATAACGACCGAGGCATTCTTCCACCGTGGTTGCCACTTAACTTTGAAAGCCATCTTGCAATCCAACATCTGATCCAATGCCAGTGGGAATTCCAAGGGATCATGAATGCCAGCCTGTAGGAGAATGCAAGGCAAAGATCAGTTAAGTCTGGCATAATTGTCTATGTTTTTCCAACAGTATGTAAACGGAAATACCTTAATCATTGTATGACGCAGCTGAGAAGCAGACAATCCCAAAAGTAACTCACACTCTCGGTCCCAAAATAGAAAGTTACAGCTATTCCCGGCATGAGTAACTTCAATCTCAATCTTATACCTACATTGGCAGTATACATAGAGCACACAAAAAGGTCATGTTCAGTACCTTGACAATCACACATATAAATGAAATAACATAAAACATGTGACAAGTATGTCAACCTAAAAATTTCTGCCTCAGTGAAATGTCCAGCCTCACACTCAAACGGAGCTCTGTCACCATGCGCAATACATGAGCAAGCATGACAACCACGATAATACCAGCCATACGGAGAGGCCACCAGCATTTTAGTTTCTCCAACAGTCGCACAAAATGTAATCTGCAATTATGGAACCAAAAGATAATACGATACACAGTCAAATGCAACGGAAAAATGGCAATATATACTAAATCAGAATAAATGCCCAACAACTTCCAAACATACAGTTCTAAGTTTTATGATATCCCCAATAGGCATTACAACAGCCTTTGAAAGCAATTTCTGAACAGGAGTCAACTGTTGATTTTCAGAGTTCTGTGCCGAAAGCTGGGAATTGGAACCCTCCTGGCCAGACAACGTAATCATGGAATCCTTCGGAAAGCTGTCAAAGGAAGACAGTAATGTAACAATCACATTGCATAAAAATGAAAACCACACAAGAGCAAATCCAGGGAGCATACCTTTCTATAAACTCTTTCATCGGCAGCAAATCGGTATTCAGACCAAGCACGGTAACATTAAACGTGTTTGTCACGGACAGTGGAAACTTTCCTATACAAATAGAATGTTACATAACTTTCTATATCAAAATACAAGGATATCTAACACCAAACTTGATCAATTACTAACCCTGTTCCTTGACTTTAGCATATTGGATCATGACAAAAATAGGCCCAGAATCATCTCCGCGCTCCTGCTTGAACTTCATGAATTGTTCAGCATAGGATTCCCAAAGCGTGCAATTGATAGTATTCTCACTGAAGAAATAATACAAACCATGTCATCTACATAGTCACATAAGATATGTTTGATAAATTATACAATAAATATAAATACAAACCCCCCGTCACGCAGCATCATGTTAATCTGCTGCTTCCGGGCACCTGATGTGGTCTGAGAATACCCAATACTTTCCACCATACCAATGACATCTAAAACACATACATCCAAAAAAAACCTTAAAATGAAACAACACATAAAAAACAAATCCAGTAAAACAGAATACAGGTAAAATATTCTACCTATTAGCACATCCTTGTTAAAGTTGTCGTTTATTATATCAGTAAATTTAGTAAACATCAGCGGCTTTGGAGGTATTTCCGCGTTGTTATCATCCGTAACCGTTGTGCCAGCAGTAAACTTCAACATAAACTTATGAGACGAAGGTCTGAAAGCCGCAACATTAGCCTGAACCTTAAAATTGGAAACAGTGTAACTATGATCCAAGGCCATTTTTTCAGAAAATAGAGATACATGCGGTGCAGGAACAACAACATGTATGTCACCACCCTGGAATAAAAATTAAAATCAGACATCCAACAAACCAAAAACAATATACAAAAAAACAACCAAAGAAATCACTTCATTACCGATACATCAACAAAAATCATCTCAAAATGCTCCCTCTTGTTCAAAACAACTGTCCATTTGTGGTGCACACGAACAGAAACTTTCCAAAGTTCTTTGGTGTCATTGATGTCACATATTTTTGCTAATGGTCTTGCCATATTGAACACTGGTATGATACTGCAGAAAAGTGTAGCTAACCAATACTATAAATAACAAAACCATGTAGGAGTTACAAACTCTTCATTACACTCTTCATTACATAACCGTAACCGATCCTGAAGCTAAATGGAAAGAAGCATTACACTCTTCATTACATAACCATAACCGATGCTGAAGCTGAATGGAAAGAAGCATATAAAGTCCTCATTAAGTTCTGCTTGTAACACATAATTATGGAGCATAGAAGATGCATGGACAAAACTACCTTAATGCCAATTATGTGAGACATCAATAGTGGAATATGGAACAACATACCTTCATAAATCATCAAAAGTACACATGGCGCATCAAGAAGAAACAATTCCTACTCTCAGACTAAGCCACTTGGCAGCACCACATAGAAAGTTCAAAAAGATAGAACTTTCTTATATTATAGATTAATGATAAGTAAAGAAATTAAAATTAATGTTAATTTATTGACTGATATATATATATATATATATATATATATATATATATATATATATATATATATATATATATATATATATATATATATATATATATATATATATATATATATATATATATATATGCTTATCAAGTGAGAACATTTTATAATGAGAGATGAGATAAATAAATATCAATCATTTGATTCATCAAGAGAGAGAATGATAATACATTAATGTGGCTATTAATTTCTCTCTTGATGAATCCAATAGTTGATATTTGTTCATCTCATCTCTCATTATAAAATGCTCTCACTCTCACTTCAAAAAGCTTGATCTTGACTTGTGAGGCTGACTCGTTTTTTTCACGTATCAAATGAGAATTTTGGTTATTATAAGAACTGAGAACTTTTAATAATAAGCATACGATTTAAAATTAAGGCCTCAGATTTCACCCAAATTTTAAGAGGCAATAATTAATAGATAGATTTTGGTTTAAATACATATCACATAAATGCATATCTGAGCATTGATTTTAAATCGTATGGTTGTTAAATACATATCAGATAAGGTGTATTTAACAACACCCGAACTAAAAGCACAGTGTATATCCAAAGCTAAGGCTAGATTATTCTCAATATTATCTAAACTCATCCTGAATACACAATCTAAAACTTGTAGTCTATATTATCTGAACTCATCCTGAATATACGATCTAAAACTTGTAGGTGAATATGAATACTTGGTTTATTCTGAAAAAGAACTTTGTATTTTTTTTAAAGACAAGAGGATCGAAATTCAAATACAATCACCTAATAAGAGAAAAGATATCTCAACAAGAATTCATTCATAAAGCATCATATTACGACTTAGATTACACTCCATGTTAACAAGTGCATCTCCACAAATATTCAATTCACGATAAATATGACAAACCTGCATCTTCCAATCCAACTTATTGTACCAACCACATTCCAATTATACTACCATACCTATACTCCAAAATATTTTGAATGATTTTCCTATTTTTGTTTAAATTACTATTTTATCTTTGTTGATAAAAATATATATTACTCCCTCCAATTTTTATTATAAATTCCTTTTTAAAAATATATATAACAATATATATTATTTTACAATATTACTAAATTATTAATATTATTTTTTATATTATACTCATAAATATTTTATTAATCTTTTTATTTTATTTTTTAAAATTAATATCATTATTAAAGAATAATTTTATAAAACTACTTATTATTTTTTCCAGTACAACAATTTTTTTTGTGTTAACCGACCGGTATCCGCGGGGGAAAGGGGCCCCACATGACTAATCCGGACCCGGGCTCGGAGGCGACGGCACCGTGGCCGCAGGGCGTTTTTGACAGTGTAAAAACTATGATGATACACCATTGTTAACAAGCAAAATGCAGAAAGTTCAAAGGATAGAAGAAGATAGTTTCTTATATTGTTTATTGCTCAATAAATCTAATCTTTACAAGATGATGACTTGGCTTATATACACACCACATAACAAGCCTAAAGCTAAACCAATAGCATAAAAACAGTTGGAAAACAGTTATAGCTTCTAGTGCTTAGCTGGCAAGTTAGTTACTTTGTTTCCTTCATCTTGTATTTTCACACCCCCCCCCCCCTCAAGCTAAAGAAGATATTAATCATTCCTAGCTTGGCTTGCAAAGTTTGAAATGGTCCTGGTTGTAGAGATTTTTTGAAGATATCAACCACTTGTTCATTTGAAGGTACTGACAGCAAGTGTATGAGGCCTGATTGGACATTGTCTCTAACAACATGACAATATATCTCTATATGCTTCGTTCTTTCATGAAAAACTGGGTTAGCAGCTATATGTAATGTTGACTTATTGTCACAATAGATGACAATAGGCCTAGGGTGTTCAATTTGAAAGTCCTGCAGCAGATTCTTAAGCCATTGTCCTTCACAATTTGTGTGAGCCAAGGCTCTATATTCTGCTTCTGATGAGGACCTTGACACTACAGTCTGCTTCTTACTTTTCCAGCTAATTAAAGAGTTTCCAAGAAAGAAGCAAAAACCTGTGGTAGATCTTCTGGTGTCTGTGTCGCGGGGAAAAATCGTTTGTCTTTTTTGGGATGAGACACCTGATGCCTTCTTTGGGCTCGAGAGCTCAAAAAATGATTTTTCTTTTGTACGGACCAAACTTTTTATTGTTTCCAAAAGAGGAAAAGGAAAAAAAGTTGCAATAACCTTAAAAGTGGGGGGAGAGATCTTTGGGTAAGAGGGTTGGTTATACGAAGGGAAGGTATTAGCACCCAACGTATCTATAGTACTCTATAGGTTTCTTTGCTTTTTTTCATTCCATGTTATTGAGAGGTTCTGTTGTGAAATAGGTGGGACCTAAGGTGTTTGTTTGATTATGCTCGCAAAGATCATCGCGATCCTCTGCATACATATCCCCTAGAGGGAATCAGAGCATCTGTAGCTCGGGGTCTACGGGTGCTAAGGTTTGAGTGGTTTTTTTTGTTTTATTTTGCTCGCCAAGGATCGACCTTGTGCCTACGTATTCTCAAAGGGATGTTGAGAAAGTCAGAGCAATCGTAGTTCCCACTTATGCTAGTGGAAGCAAAGGAAAATAGACAAATGTCGTCTAAATGCTAGATGTATCTAATCTATATCATCACATACATCCATTTGATTTTTGTTTGTTTAACCAGCCTTGTGGCAAAAACTTTCAATGAAGTCAGCCTTGTGACAAAAAGTTTTGATTAATCAGCCAGCCTTGTGGCAAAAGTTTCAATGAAGTCAGCCTTGTGACAAAAACTTTGATTAATCATCCAGTACGGTGGTAAAACAGTTTGATTGATTAGCCAGCCTTGTGGCAAAAAGAAATTTGATTGATTAGCCAGCCTTGTGGCAAAAAAGTTTGATTGATTGATTGTTTGTGATGATATATAAGAGATACTCCTAGTATAGAGATGAAAAATGTCTAATCTCCTAGGGTATTTTGATTTGGATATTGGGGGATGCTTATAAGAAGCCCGTGGGTCCTTGTACGAAGCCCAAGAGGAGGCTATCCAAGGGTCCTTGCATTGTAAGCCCAAGAGGAGGCTATGGGAGGGACAATCCAGGGTCCTTGAATTGTAAGCCCAAGAGGAGGCTACGGGAGGGTCACTCGTTTGTACAAAGCCCAAGGGGAGGCATGGTATAGTTGGTCTGAGCTCTTAGAGCGATTTCACCGGGAAACCATACTCTATGTCCTAACCTAAACTAGTGGAGATTCTTTGCACGAAGCCCAATAGGAGGCTATGGGGAACCTAGTGTTATACTAAGTTGAACAAGCACACATATCACACATATGAACAAACATGAACAAGTATGGACAAACATGAACAGGTATGAACAATTATATATATATGACAAAGTGTGTGTATATAATGGAGTTTATGAAGGAAATATACCTGTAAGCATGATCCATTTGTATACACAGGGGCTCGGGACTCACACTCGGGGAGAGGTCCACTTGAGTTTATTCAAAGCTATGTAAACAGGTTTTTACAAAAGGGCTTGGGACTTATACCTACATGGAGGCCCATGGTATATTTTTGGGAAGATTTAAAGAAACCTTCATTTTTGGTTTGTTATTCAAAGTTAAAAAACAAATTAAGATATGTACAAAAATGTGTGTGTACAATGAAATACCTAATTTCATGTACAGGAATGGGTATGTACAAAAGGGCTTGGGACTTATACCTACGTGGAGGCCCGTGGTATTTACAAAACATCGTTGATTGTTTATTTACAGACGCGAGGTTTCGCTTTTGTACAACTGTTTGAAAGTTGTTTGAAAATTTGTTATTTTGAAAAGTTTATTCTGTTTGAAGAAAAACTGTACAAAAAGAAAAGAAGTGGGACTTACACTCTCTAATATTCGAGAGGCCCCTGTTTTATTTACATAAAACAGGGTGGATGGTTTTGAAAAAAAAAGATGTGAGATTTATTGTTTTAAAAAACAGTTTGAAAAGTATTGTTTTGAAAAAGTTTTCTGTACAAAGAAAAACTGTAAAAGGGAAAAAAAAGAGTGGGTCTTATACTCTCTAATATTCGAGAGGCCCCACTGTTTTGAAAAACAATGGATGATTTGAAAGTGACTTGATTACTGTTGTGAAAACAGTTGATTGAGTTTTAGGCTTACCTCGAAGAGTGAGAAAATGGATTTCTGAGTTTGAGGTGTTACCTTGATCCAGATGTTAAGCATCCTGACCAGCAGAAAAGAATGTCGGATAAGCTCACAGCTTTCAGCATTTTATGATCTTCCAGTAATTGTTCAAGAACTCCTACAGCAAATGGGAGACCAAACAAAACAGAGAACAACAGAGAAATAATCTCGAAGTCCCGGATGAAGTTAGAAAATTCAAATGATATGTGTAACAGTAATCAAAATGAAACTTAAACAAAGATTATATGACAATATCAAATTCAAAAGAAAATAATCTGAGAGAAGATATTTTTTGTGTTTTTTTGAATGAAGTTAAGTCAATTAATAATGCTAATTAAACAAATAATTATACAAATAATTAAACTTAACAATAAAAAATAATTCTTTTTATGTCTAAAATTATATTATACAACTATAAACCTAAATATAAAAAGAAAATATTTTTTGGATTTTTTTATAGGTTGAATAATAATTTAAAAAGCAAATATTCACATGAATACTAATTGATTAACAAAATATTTTAATTATGAAGAAAACTAAAATATTTTTGGTCCAAAAATTAAATTAACATTTTATCAATTTAATAATAAAAGAAAAATAATTTTTTGGGTTTTTTTTGATTGGTTGATATTAATTAATAGTAAATAATCACACAATTACTAATTAATTAACAAAATAAATTAATTATGAATAAAAATAAAATATTTTCATGTCAAAAGATAATTAAATATTTTATCAACCAAAAAGTGAAATTAAAATGATTTTTGGATTTTTGAAAGTATTTTTAATTAATTATGCAAAGAAAATTAAATTAATTAAGAAAATACTTAAACCAGGATCCTGTGTGGCGAGGCTGAAGGTCTATGGTGGACTGGCGTGTTTCTGAACGTTGGATGAGAATTTAAATGAGATCTAATGGCTGATGGCTGAGAGAGCATCATAGGCGCGTGGACTGAGAAACACCAGAATGGTCAGAATTTAAAATCCAAACGCGCGCAAGGCCTCCAATGAGGAGCTGCCACCTCTTCATCTTCTTCCTCTCTCCGTAGCTAGAACCCTGCAAGTGTAGCTAAAACATTTAGCTACGGATTTTATCCGTAGCCATAGCCCCTGCACATAGCAAAACGTGACACAAGCAATGAAAATTGATTATGAAGACATGGTTGAGCTCGTATGGATCTCACGAACCCAATGGAACCATTAATTTCCTGAAATTTCGCCTAAAACGAAGACCCCTCTTTTGAGCTTCAAGAACCCTAAAATGGCATATCTTGCAAACAACCATTAAAATCCAATTAAAACTCCAGAAATGATCAGAGCATATAGACAACAATAATATGTAATCAAATTAAGTTTAAAGTGCGTGCAAGTATGAATTAGAACTTGGTTTTGTTCTTGACAAACCGTGTGCTATGGGGCTCGATTCTGGGCCCTTCAAGGCTTGGGATTGATTGGAATAGCTTCAGTGATGTTCAAGGATCACGTTGATGCTTTTAAAATTGCTTGAAACCTCCTGAATCATTCTACAGACCTCCACCTGTTTTGACTCCAAACTGAAAACGGCCATGGTGTTTCTCTACATCCAGAAGAGTTCCAGGTGCTTGGATCGCTTCTAGTTGATGTATGGAAGATGTTTGAAGTGTTGGTTTGGAAGATGCACGAGTAGATGGAGAGTTGAAGGTTTAAGGCTCAATATGTGCACTTATGGAGTTTTTGTGATGAAACTGACTTTTGGATAGTTTTGTGATGGTTTAATGGTTCAAACAACTTCAAAATAATGTTTAGAGAATGCTTGGATGACACCAATAGTTAGAACTTTCAGGATTTGAAAGTTGGAGTTCTAACTTCTTTGAAAAATGGAAAGAACTTGCAAATAAGTAAGAAGTGAGAAAGCAAGTTTTTCAATGCTTTGGTGTGAGTCTTAAGTGAAATAGAAACCTCTATTTATAGGCAAACATTCTGATATGGTGAGAGCAAGAAATGGCTTGGATGATTTGCAACTTGAAAATGCCATGATGAATTTTGTGGAAAAAGATGGCATGGAATATTTTTTCAATGATTACAAAGCTTAACCATGGTTAAGGAACTCAAGTGCCATAATATTCTTTCCAATCTGATCTTTTATGATAAGAATCTTGCCCTTTGGAGTTGCAAGAGGTCATTGTATGGATCATAGACTATGTAATGTTGAAACTTGGTGAAAATGGTGTGTAACTTTAAGCATAATGACCTCTAATGACAAAATTCAAAACCATGGCTACACTCCATATTTTTTCATGCTCTTGGACATTTTGGAAAGCTCATGTTACACACTTCAAAACCCTAGTTGAAAGTTTCTTCAAGACCTTTAAGGAAATGGGTGAAAAAGATCCATGAACTTTGAAGAAAATGAAGTTTTAAGTGAAATTTTCAAAAAGTACCAACTTTGAAGCACCATATCTCTTAAATGGTTGATCTTATGGAAAAAATTTATATGTGTCAAAGTTGTTTATTGGATCAAAATCTACAACTTTCATGTTGGAAGTTTTTTTCAGTTTGTAGGTGAAATTTTGAGAAATTCCCTTCCAAAGTTTGGAAAAAACCATGAAAAACACTTAGAAAAATTTTCTAAGTATGAAAGTCAAACTTTTGACTTTTTGATTCTTGATTGATTTTCTTGTTTTTCCTTGATCAAATGACTTCTCATATCATATATTGATGATTCAAAACTTCAAAAGTCATGGTTGACCAAAATTCCCCAAAAGTCAATGGTGATCTTGTACAGTTGACTTTTTCAGACGAATCGCGTTTCTGGAGATTTCAAGTGAAACAAGCTATCCTCATCAAATGAATAGTATGAATGGATCATATTGAGGTATTAGAGGATATTGAACCATGATTTGAGTTGTGGCACCATGTCCTGATTAAAAAGTCAGTTGCTCAGTGAATTAGGTCAAAAACCCTAATTGTCGACCTGATGAAATTGATGCCTGTAGGTCTTGAATTGAGATGTAATTTCCATTGTATATTGTCATAGGGATTATTTGAGGATGATTGAAACCTTTGATTGACTTCCTGGGGGTTTTTAGGGTTTCCCAAATGTGATCCCCGATTTTAGTCCCTGATAGTTCAAAAAACCCTGATCTGAGGATTTGTCTGATCAATCTTTGTGTAGGAGATGTTCTGAGCCAATGGATTAGGTCAAAATGATGCACTTGGGGTCTTGAGGTCATGTCCCAAGTCATTAGGTCAAATCCTGAGCAAAAGTCAGGAGTATGCTGTCTTCAGTCAAAACCCTAATTCAGTCGATTCAAAGCTGTTGAGTTTGTTGAAGTGAATCTCTGAGGACCAAATGTTGATTGTTGATGAAGATGATTCATTTGAAATGAAGGGAGAACAAAACCCTAATTGATTGTTACTTGTACTGATGAGTGGTTTCCTGATTAAACCCTGCTAAGCACAAGTAGCAAACACAAGCTATGCAATTTGTTAGAGATGCAAATGATGCATATGCAAATGATATGAGGTGGTATCTTAGGTCAAAAATTGGGGTATGACAGATGCCCCTATTTAAGTTTCTTCAACCTGAGACATGAAGATTGAAAATCTTCGTTTTGATAGGGTGGAAGAGACTTAAATATCAGAAGACGCGAATTTTGGACCTAAGATACCAAAATTGCGAATGATGCAAGGATATCTCTACCGAGGGAATATCAAGAACTGACTCCACTGGGGAAAAGAGATTGGGAAGGATGCCTCAATCCGTTTTAGGAAGAGAATCCGTTTTATCGGGAAAGCAAGTGTATGCTTTACCTGGGAATGATAGCTTTGTAAGAAAAGCTTACCAATCGACATTACCGACTATCAGCACAGGGATAGACTTGTTTAATAATACGAAGGTGAAAGGTATGAAACTGTATTACCGACTATCAGCATGGTGATAGACTTGACAAGGTAAAAAGAGTTTCAAAGGTTCGGTTAATATTACCGACTATCAGCACGGTGATAGACATGTTAAATAATATAACCAGAACAAAAGGGTTACCGACTACCAGCCTTGTGATAGCGGTTCTGAAGACATGATCAATTATCAGCCGAGTGATAAAATGATCCTGGAGACTTTGCTAGGGAAATTACTGGTTATTCAGCCTTGTGAACAGTAATAAGGCCCTGATTGTCAAATGGTCTTCATGATTGATTTCCTAGAGAGGAAAAATATTTTGAAAGAGACATAAACTGCTCAGAAGATGAGGCTATTGCTTATTGTCTGTTTTTCACGACTCTGTTTGAGGAATCGGAATTTGAATCTTTGGTAAAGACAGGGTTCTAACCAAGAATGAATTGGAAAGAAATAGTCAAACAAGACTTTGCACCCATGAGGAATGAACTCAACTGGGGATCTCCTCCTTTGTTTTGAAAGGAGAAACTAAAGCAACCTTCTTCCACGAGGAATGATCTCAGTGGGGAACTGGAAAAAGAAGATGTTCTTTTCTGCTTATGGGTGACAACCTACTTGGAGAGATAACACGCCCATACTTGTTTCTTTTCTTCTTTTTTTTTCTCTTCTTTTTTTCTTCTTTTTGAGGATAAATATATCCTAAACAAGTGATTTTAAAGCAAACATTGAAAAATGCAAGAATGCATAAATGATGCAAATATGTATGAATGATGAATGTCATGAATGTAGCATGCATGCTGACGAGACTGACAGACAAAAGAGTATATACTGGAGAGGGACCGACGTCGCAATACAACCAGATACTTGGCAAATGTTCTTCAACACGGTGTAGATAACACGGGTGATGAATGGTGTTGCGTGTTTTAAACTTCTCTGGGGAAGATAAGCATTTTTACTGGGATGGAAGAGCTTCTTCACTGGAGATGGAAAATCTTCGTCACTGGGGATAAAAGACCTTCTTTACTGGGGATAGAAGAGCTTCTTCACTGGGGATAGAAGAGCTTTTCCTATCATAATCTTTGATTCATCCTATGGAGATAGCTGTTGATGTTCCTTCGGTTGTTCACAACTCAAAGGAAAATTTCGCTTTTATTTTGAAAAAAGAAAAGTGAAGTAAATTCATTTAAAACTTTTTTTCTTTTTTTCCAAAAGTGAATAACACAATTAAAGCGTCATTTTGCAAGCTAAAAGAAATTAGAGATTGCAGACAAATGGGCACAAGGCTCAAATTTATTTAATAGGATGGTAATCAGCTAAAGGCATGATTCCATAGAGTATTTACAAAAGTTGGAAATGGTAATTATGCGGAAAAGGCTACATTGAAAGCAATAACCACTATTCCCCCTAACAACTTTGAGTTCCGATTGTGCTTATCGCTTCTGATTGGCGATGATTTGATTGAAGATCCTTTGATGGAAAAGACGATTCAGGTGACGAAGTATGGACTGATGCAGTTACTTTGTCATAAATCCCTAATTTTTGCCTAGATTGCCTTTTCAGGTTTTCAATCTACCGGGATGAATTTTTTTGTTTATTGTCTCTAATTTTTGCCTGGACCGCCCTTTAGCGTTTTCAGTCCACCGAGACGCTCATTTTTGCCTAAGTCGCCCTTTGCGGGTTTTCAACTTACCGAGCTGTTCTTTTGTATTTTTTTTTAGACAAAGTATTTCTTGACTGCATCAGCATTCACAGGATATGGGAGTTCATCACCATCCATGGTTGCAAGAGTCATGGCGCCGCCAGAAAATGTTCTTTTGACAACATACGGGCCTTCGTAATTAGGAGACCATTTGCCCCTAGAATCTGGTTGAAAAGACAAGATCTTTTTAAGCACGAGGTCGCCTTTTCGAAATTCACGAGGTCGAACCTTTTTGTTGAAGGCTTGTTTCATCCTTGCTTGGTATAACTGTCCATGGCATAGAGCAGTCATACGTTTTTCTTCGATTAAGTTCAACTGATCGTATATGTTTTGACACCATTCAGCCTCTGATAACTTAGTCTCCATGAGGACTCTCATTGATGGTATTTCAACTTCTACGGGGAGCACAGCTTCCATGCCGTATACTAGAGAAAAGGGAGTTGCCCCTGTTGAAGTACGCACTGAAGTACGGTACCCATGTAAAGCAAATGGCAGCATTTCATGCCAGTCTTTGTAAGTGACGACCATTTTCTGGACGATCTTCTTAATGTTCTTGTTGGCGGCTTCAACGGCGCCGTTCATTTTTGGCCTGTAAGGAGAAGAG